>NC_034177.2:82702522-82862522 GCF_002021735.2 Oncorhynchus kisutch | reverse complement strand
CCTGTTTGCTCCCCACTTCCGTGTTTCTGTCCTGTCATTGAGTGTCTGAATCTCTTGTAAAAATAAATCGATCACAAAAAAGTCTCAATGCAGTTTACCATAAGGGCGAACATTACTCCTGGCTCGTTTAAAGGACACCTTTATGTTGAGGACTAAAGCTGAATTAAGGGAGTAATTTAGTGTGTGGTTAGGAAGGTACAGTAGTTACAGAGAGCATAACCGTGACTGTATAAGTGTCTGTAATAGGTGCTATTCTGAGCTCTACCATGTTCTTATAGACTGTTATTCACCAGTCTACATCCACAGCTGCTGACATAACCATTCTCTTCTGTAACGCGCACACACACACACACACACCGTGATAATACTGAGAAGCCATCATCCCTAATAGCTGCTCTGTAAATGTACTACACCCACTCTAAATACAGGCTGCATCCAGCTACACAGGAAAACAACTTTAACCTCTAACAAACATATTTAAAACTTTGTGAATGCTCAAAAACTAGCCATGATGGCAACTCTGTAGAAATTACATCGTTGGACTTTGTCGTCTGTAGTCGGTTGGCTTGTGGCCATCAGAATGTGTGAGTAAAAGGCCTGTCAGGACAGCAACGGAGTTTCATGGGGAGAAATGAAAATGTGGTGCTTGACTGTAATGAGAAGGGTCCAATGATAGAGGGTTCATTTGGGTAATTGGGGAATGTTTAGTCCATGTCTCTCAAATGTAGATATGTGATGTTATGGTCCTGCGTTCACTAAGTGTCTCAGAGTAGACGATCTATGATCAGGGCACCCCGTTTTATTTAACTGGTCCTAGGTCATCATTCCTACTCCGAGACACGGTGTGAATTAAAGCCCTGAACGGTGCACCCCACTGAATAGGCCCTCGAGTTTGAACAACTGGAGATTGGACAACTGGAAGGGTTATTCGGCTGTCCCCATAGGATAACCCTTTGGAGAACCCTTTAGGTTCCAGGTAGAACCCTTTTGGGTTCCATGTAGAACCCTTTTCACAGAGGGTTCTACATGGAACCTAAAAGGATTGTACCTGGAACCAAAAGGTTCTCCTATGGGGACAGCTGAAGAACCCTTTCTCCTCTTCTCCTGCCTCCTCTTCACTTCTCACTCCTGTCCTCCTCTTCTCTTCTCACTCCTGTTCTCCTCTTCTCCTGTCCTCCTCTTCTCTTCTTACTCCTGTCCTTCTCTTCTCTTCTCACTCCTGTCCTCCTCTTCTCTTCTCACTCCTGTTCTCCTCTTCTCCTGTCCTCCTCTTCACTTCTCACTCCTGTCCTCCTCTTCTCTTCTCACTCCTGTTCTCCTCTTCTCCTGTCCTCCTCTTTTCTTCTTACTCCTGTCCTTCTCTTCTCACTCCTGTTCTCCTCTTCTCCTGTCCTCCTCTTCTCTTCTTACTCCTGTCCTTCTCTTCTCACTCCTGTTCTCCTCTTCTCACTCCGGTCCTCTTCTACTGTCCTCCTCTTCTCACTCATGTCCTTCTCTTCTCCTGTCCTCCTCTTCTCTTCTTACTCCTGTCCTTCTCTTCTCACTCCTGTTCTCCTCTTCTCCTGTCCTCCTCTTCTCTTCTTACTCCTGTCCTTCTCTTCTCACTCCTCTTCTCACTCATGTCCTCCTCTTCTCCTGTCCTCCTCTTCTCCTGTCCTCCTCTTCCTACTCCTGTACTCCTCTTCTCACTCCGGTCCTCTTCTCCTGTCCTCCTCTTCTCACTCCTGTCCTCCTCTTCTCCTGTCCTCCTCTTCTCACTCCTGTCCTCCTCTTCTCCTGTCCTCCTCTTCTCACTCCTGTCCTCCTCTTCTCACTCTGGTTCTCTTCTCCTGTCCTCCTCTACTCACTCCTGTCCTCCTCTTCTCCTGTCCTCGTCTTTTCACTCCTGTCCTCCTCTTCTCCTGTCCTCCTCTTCTCCTGTCCTCCTCTTCTCACTCCTGTTCTCCTCTTCTCCTGTCCTCCTCTTCTCACTCATGTCCTCCTCTTCTCCTGTCCTCCTCTTCTCACTCCTATCCTCTTCTCCTGTCCTCCTCTTCTCACTCCTGTCCTCCTCTTCCCACTCCTGTCCTCTTCTCTTGTCCTCCTCTTCTCACTCCTGTTCTCCTCTTCACCTGTCCTCCTCTTCTCACTCCTGTCCTCCTCTTCTCCTGTCCTCCTCTTCTCCTGTCCTCCTCTTCTTACTCCTGTCCTCCTCTTCTCACTACTGTACTCCTCTTCTCCTGTCCTCCTCTTCTCACTCCTGTTCTCCTCTTCTCCTGTCCTCCTCTTCTCCTGTCCTCCTCTTCTCACTCACGTCCTCCTCTTCTCCTGTCCTCCTCTTCTCACTCCTGTCCTCTTCTCCTGTCCTCCTCTTCTCACTCCTGTCCTCCTCTTCTCCTGTCCTCCTCTTCTTCTCCTGTTTTCTTCTCTCCTCTCTTCCTCAACTCCTTTTCTTCTCACAGCAGTTGCATGGCCACCACTTGTAATTACGCCCAGCTCTACATGCCTAAAATACACACATTTGTGTGTGTGTCCCCGTGAGCGTGTGTGTGTCCCCGTAAGCGTGTGTGTGTGTGTCCGTAAGCATGTGTGTGTCCCTGTGAGCGTGTGTGTGTGTCCGTAAGCGTGTGTGTGTCCCTGTGAGTGTGTGTGTGTCCGTAAGCGTGTGTGTGTCCCTGTGAGTGTGTGTACATCTATCATAGGGACATGGAGGGTGACTAAATAAAACAGGCTGAGACACTTTTCACTGTAACCTCTCAACTGACTCCCATTGCCTAGGTAGCACAGTCATTAAGGGAATGAGTTTCACCATAACCCTCCTCTCATTAACAGAGAGTGATTAGGTAGTACTATTAGTAATTACGGGGTGCTAGTTTTACCATAACCCTCCTCTCATTAACAGAGAGTGATTAGGTAGTACTATTAGTAATTACGGGGGTGCTAGTTTCACCATAACCCTCCTCTCATTAACAGAGAGTGATTAGGTAGTACTATTAGTAATTATGGGGGTGCTAGTTTCACCATAACCCTCCTCTCATTAACAGATAGGGAGTTTCACTGTAACCCATGGCTTTCCCATGGCTCAGAGGTATAAAAATAATTGAAAGCTTAATTGCCCCCAGGGACGGCATGCTGGGATTAGTAATGTGAGACAGACGTGGTGGCTGATGGGAGTTGGAGTGTCCTGAGGTGGCACCCACAAGGACACAGCTGATTAACATGAGACAGGGTAATTACAGAGACGGAGAGTGTATGTGTGTGTGTGTGTGTGTGTGTGTGTGTGTGTGTGTGTGTGTGTGTGTGTGTGTGTGTGTGTGTGTGTGTGTGTGTGTGTGCAAAACAATTAATGTATGTTGAAGTATTTAACATGTATGTGACCGAGGTCTGCAGACCACCCTCTGTGTTACCATGAGAGACAGCCATGTTGTACAGCCATGTGTGTGTGTGTGTGTGTGTGTGTGTACAACATGGCTGTCTCTCATGGTAACACAGAGGGTGGTCTGCAGACCTCGGTCACATACATGTTAAATACTTCAACATACTTTAATTGTTTTACGTGGTAAAAAGGGACCAATGGGATCATGTAAAAAGTGTAAACTCCAAGCTGAACCAAGCGCAGGTGTGTGTGTCTGTGCGTGTGTATGTACCTGGAATATGTAGTCTCCAGGCTTGACATCGGTGATGTCGATCCACTGACAGTCGATGTCGTGGCGGTACGTATCCCAGCAGCCCACTGAGATGCCCTGATCGCCCATGTTGTAGCAGGAGAAACGCTTATGCAGACCTGACACACAGACAAGAACAGTGACTTTACTCTTCAGCGTGATGCTTTTAGGAGCCAGTTTCAGCTATTCAAAAAGAAAAAGAACCATGGTCCAGGAATAGTTTAGGTCAGCATATGAAGCCAAGTTGTTTGAAATAAATGTTTGATATAAATGTTAATAGCAGGTGACATTGCCATATTATGAATGTTAATAACATGTGGCATGAGGTGCTATCCATGTTAATAACATGTGTTATTAACCTCAGGGTGATATGTATGAATGTTAATAACATGTGACATTAGGTGTTATGCATGTTAATAACATGTGTTATTACCTTCAGGGCAGTATGAATGAATGTTAATAACATGTGTTATTACCTTCAGGGCAGTATGAATGAATATTAATAACATGTGTTATTACCTTCAGGGCAGTATGTATGAATGTTAATAACATGTGTTATTACCTTCAGGGCAGTATGTATGAATGTTAATAACAGGTGTTATTTCCTTCAGGGCAGTATGTATGAATGTTAATAACAGGTGTTATTACCTTCAGGGCAGTATGTATGAATGTTAATAACAGGTGTTATTACCTTCAGGGCAGTATGTATGAATGTTAATAACAGGTGTTATTACCTTCAGGGCAGTATGTATGAATGTTAATAACAGGTGTTATTACCTTCAGGGCAGTATGTATGAATGTTAATAACAGGTGTTATTACCTTCAGGGCAGTATGTATGAATGTTAATAACAGGTGTTATTACCTTCAGGGCAGTATGTATCCTCCAGACAGAAGCTGGCCTTGTGTCCCTCTGCTATCCTGGTCCCATTCAGAGTCAGCAGGTCATAGTGGGTGAACACCTCAATGCTGTGGTAGTGCCTGGTAACGTAGAATAAAAGGGCTGGTTAGGGTGTGTGTGTGTGTGTGTGTGTGTGCAACTGGCTCTCCCAGTCTCACATTAGAACTAGACGTTGATCCATGTTTCTGGTTAGGGTGTGTGTGTGTGTGTGTGTGTGTGTGTGTGTGTGTGTGTGTGTGTGTGTGTGTGTGTGTGTGTGTGTGTGTGTGTGTGCAACTGGCTCTCCCAGTCTCACATTAGAACTAGACGTTGATCCATGTTTCTCAAAGTATTTAAGGTTAAGTTTAGGCATAAACTCTGAAATCACAAAGTTAGACAAGGGTTAAGGTTTGGGTCAAGGGTTAAGGTTTGGGTCAAGGGTTAAGGTTTGGGTCAAGGGTTAAGGTTTGGGATAGACAAAAATCTCAAAAAAACGTTCTATCGCTGGAATTGAACTTGTAACCTTTACACACATCCGCCATCCGTTCCACTATGCCCGCCCACAACACCCTTGCAAAACCGAAACCTACGTGAAGGTAACAGTGCTCACTGTTGCCCCTAGTGGTCAGTTTCCACATCATCTCCCCACGTCCTCAGGCATGGATGGACGTTGAATACTGACTGGTATCGCGGGTGACCTGGCTGGTGTGTGTATGTTTGGGAATCAGAACAGTAGCTCCCTATGGCTGGTAGCCCAGTGATCTCAACACAAGAACATGTGGCAGAGGAACACCTCTCAAAGAAGCTTGTTCTAGAACTTGCTAGGTTGAACCGCTCACACACAGACCTGTTTACACACTCACAGTGAATGGGGGGCTTTGAAACTCACCTACACACACATTCATGCATTCCTGGTGAACACACATACAGTACACACAGGCACACGGCTCCGGGCATAAGTGACATAAGAGGACGCTTTTAGCACCGACCACTGAGTCTCAACTTAATTTGAGGGAAACAGTAGTAGAATATACAAGGTTCAGACATGTGGTTATGCATCAGCAGCTGTTCTCTTATGTCAGTCACTGACAGTCACTCAATTAGCAAAGTCAGTTAAAAACGTTTAAATTGGTAAGTTAGTTTAGCCAGCTTTCTATCTAAAGGTGTAGTGATCATGGCCGGATACCCACAAGACACACAGGGCACATGCCCAGGGGCCCTGACATACAGGGGCCTGACCTACAGGGGCCCTGACCTACAAGGGGCCCTGATCTCCAGGTGGGCCCTGACCTCCAGGGAGCCCTGATCTCCAGGGGGCCCTGATCTCCAGGGGGCTCCCATTGATTTTGCTAGTCACACTCACTCAGAAATCATATTAACATGGCAAAATGTCTACAATTGCAGGTAATTCGCTTTAAAACTGAAGAAAATGTTACGCCACCCTAAGGCAAAATGAGTAGAATTGCATGAAATGTGTTATATCAAAAATTTGGCTATAAAAGTGATGGGTCATTCATTTGCAATGTACTTAGCAATGTTATAAACATAACATAACAGCAAAATGAACTGTTTTTTCCCCCAAAACGGGCATTTTCCATAAGTCTATCCATAATATTATCGGAGAAAAGCTTTATGTGGACCATTCGTTTCTGTAAGTAAGTTTCTTCCAAACAGCATTTATTGTACTTAATGACAATTAGATCATACTTTTACATGCTTTCTAACCTGTAACTAAATCAATTCAATGCAGTTCAAGTCAATAAGACCTTACTCATTCCACACAGAACAATTATATACCACAAGGGCCATTACAGCTGTAAAATGGAAGTCTGTGGTATTGGTTTCCATAACTCCTTGAGGTAATGTAACCATTTACCTGTAACATGGTCATCCAAAACCACAACTTCCACTACCAACCACTTATAATGACCGAGGACTCCAGCAGCCTCCCTTTGACTGTAACTAAGGGACTTTAACTGACTGTAACTAAGGGACTGTAACTAAGGAACTGTTACTAATGGACTGTTACTAAGGGACTGTTACTAAGGGCGTTTTTACATATGGAATTCAGTTCCCTGATTCGGTTTACTACAGTGTTTTTGAGAATTCTACAGAATAGGTTTTGTTTTCACAAGACCTGAAAATAACTGTTTCAGGATGTGATTAGCAAAACGTACATTCTACATGATGCTAGCAAGCTAGCTTGTTTGCAACGGACAAAAAGTTCAACACGACTCGCACTTCTGGTCCTGAATCTTGGACCCCGTACTCACCAGGTCCAGGATTCGTTTCAGTCAGGGTTAGTTTGCTTTAGAGCACGGATCAGGGTACCTAACACTCCAGGAAACAGATCATACAGGGGATATGTGAAAGTACCTTAACTCCTACACCCACAAGCAGTGGTGGAAAAAAACACCCAATTATCATACTTGAGTAAAAGTAAAGGTACCTTAACAGAAAATTACTCAAATAAAAGTGAAAGTACCCAGTAAAATACTAGTTGAGTAAAAGTCAAAGAGTATTTGGTTTTAAATATATTTAACTATCAAAAGTAAATGTAATTGCTAAAATATACTTAAGTGTCAAACAAACAAAGCATTTGTGTTTAGTGAGTCCACCAGATCAGAGGCAGTACTGATGACCAGGGATGTTCTCTGTTTAGTGAGTCTGCCAGATCAGAGGCAGTATTGATGACCAGGGATGTTCTCTTGATAAGTGTGTAAATTGGACCATTTTCCTGTCCTGCTAAGCATTCAAAATGTAACGAGTACTTTTGAGAGTCAGGGAAAAGGTATGGAGTAAAAAATTACATTATCATATTTAGGAATGTAGTGAAAAGTAAAAGTTGTAAAAAATATAAATATTAAAGTACAGATACCCCCAAAAAGTAGTACTTGAAAGTATTTTTACTTAAGTACTTCATACCACTGCCCACATCCATACCACTGCCCACATCCCCTCCATAGAGTATAGTGATATAGTACTGCAGAGAATTTCAACTACTACAAACTAAGTATATGGCAATGCATTGTAAAACTACAACAATTCCTTCATGCAGTGAAACAGAACAACAAATACATGGCCTTCTAGAACTACAAAGCCCCTGACTCCCACGCAGAACCTGTGACATGCGTGCCATGTCAAAGACTCCCTGGTAACCCTAGGTCTGAAGTCAGCCTTTTTCATGTTCATAATGCCAACGACTACAACTACAACACCCCTTACTACAACACCCCTTACCTGTGACACGCATGCCAGGTCCAAGACTCCCTGGTAGCCCTAGGTCTGAAGTCGGCCCGTCCCATGTTCATGATCCTGGAGGAGAATCGTAGCAGGCGGCGGTGTCCATAGGGCCAGTTCATTCTGGCAGCGGAAGACGACAGACAGTTCTCCTCGTTGGCACAGGTCAGCAGGTGTAGTGGTCGGTCCTCCAGGTAGGCTGTCTCCTGAACCAGTTGGGCATCTAGTACCAGGTCAGGGGCAGCTAGAGGGCAGGGAAGAGGGGTGAGAGGTTAGGGTTAACCTAAACATGTATCGGAGTGACAGATTAACCAGGTATTACATGAAACATTGGGGCAAGGGCCACTACGGAGACAGGAGGGGTAGGTTAGAGGTTCACCAGTTGCAATGCAGGTGGTTCTGGCTGGGGTGTTAGGCTTCCTATCTGTAAAGCACTTTGTGACAACTAATGATGTTAAAAGAGCTTTATAAAATACATTCGATTCATTGATTGAACAGTCAGATCAATCAGAGTTCACGTTCAGGAAGCAAAAAAGGAGAAACGTTTTCAGGTACTTCAGTTACAAACTGTTTTCTCCCATTTCGTGATCTTTGAACAGAAGCCTAGGAAGGATCTCTTAAGATTACACAGGTGTAGAGATCTAGTCAGATGGAACAGGTGTGGAGAACTACCCAGGTGGAACAAGTGTGGAGATCTAGTCAGATGGAACAGGTGTGGAGATCTAGCCAGGTGGAACAGGTGTAAAGATCTAGCCAGGTGGAACAGGTGTAAAGATCTAGCCAGGTGGAACAGGTGTAGAGATCTAGTCAGGTGGAACAGGTGTAGAGATCTAGCCAGGTGGAACAGGTTTGGAGATCTAGCCAGGTGGAACAGGTGTGGAGATCTAGCCAGGTGGAACAGGTGTGGAGATCTAGCCAGGTGGAACAGGTGTGCTGTGATGACTCACTCTCTGAACAGGTGACCCCTGCAGCCTTAGCCCCGCCACCCCGGGGACAGTGGATGTGGTTGTTACGGCGACACTGTTGGATTGACAGCTCATTTCCGACACAGTGGCTTCCACTCAACACCAACTCTGCTGCGTTAGGATCCCCAGCCCAATACCATGTCTCCTAGAGAGAGAGAGAGAGAGAGAGAGAGAGAGAGAGAGAGTGTGAGAGAATGTGTGACTGCTGTACATGAAGCACCTCGGTGGTTTGTGGTATATGGCCAATATACCAGGGATAAGAGCTGTATTCAGGCACTACACTTTGGCATCATGCGTAATAACAGCCCTTAGCTGTGGTATATTGAAGCCATAAGGCCCGAGGAGGTGTGGTATATGGCCAATATACCATGGCTAAGGGCTGTTCTTAGGAACTAGGCAATGTGAAATGCCCGGACAGCCCTTAGCCGTGGTATATTGGCCATATATCACAAACCCCCAAGGAGCCTTAGTGCTACTATAAACTGGTTACCAACGTAATTAGAGCAGTAAAACTAAATGTTTTGTCATACCCGTGGTATATGGTCTGATATACCATGGCTTTCAGCAAATCAGAATTCAGGGCTCAAACCACCCAGTTTATAATGGAAAACATCTCACTTCCTCTAGAGCCTTATTGCTTAATTGTGTCTCATGGAAAGTGTTACTAAGTATTTCATCTGTTCATGTTTGAGGACTCAGGGAGACTCAGTATGTTGATTGGTGAATTGTGGAAGTCAGGGAGTATAGGGACAAATCTGAAATGGCACCATATTCCCACAAAGGGCTCTGGCCAAAAGTAGTACACTATAAAGAGAATAGGGTTTCATAGGTGTGTTTCATAGGTGTGTTTCATAGGTGTGTTTCATAGGTGTGTTTCTATACAGAGAATAGGGTTTCATAGGTGTGTTTCATAGGTGTGATTCTATACAGAGAATAGGGTTTCATAGGTGTGTTTCATAGTTGTGATTCTATACAGAGAATAGGGTTTCATAGGTGTGTTTCTATACAGAGAAGAGGATTTCATAGGTGTGTTTCTACACAGATAATACAGTTTCAAAGGTGTATTTCATATGTGTGTTTCTATACAGAGAATAGGGTTTCATAGGTGTGTTTCTATACAGAGAATAGGGTTTCATAGGTGTGTTTCCGTACCTGGTGTGCTCGGGATGCGAACCCCAGACCCAGCTGTCGACAGACCACCATGGCTTCGTTGATCCCCCAGTTCTCACTGCAGACTGACCCCCATCTCTTACGACCCCCTACATCCATCAGTACCTCCACACGGCCCTCACCTGTCTCCCTGCCTCCCGCCAACCGCACCTGGGGTAAGAGGAGGAAGGAGGTTAGGAGGAGGAGGAAGAGGAGAGGTAGGAGAAGGAAGAGGAGAGGAAGGAGGTTAGGAAAAGGAGGTGTTAGCAGAGGAAGGAGGGTAGAAAGGTAGGTGGAGGAGGAAGAGGAGAGGAAGGAGGTTAGGAAAAGGAGGTGTTAGCAGAGGAAGGAAGGTAGAAAGGTAGGAGGAGGAGGAAGAGGAGAGGTAGGAGGAGGAATAGGAGAGGAAGGAGGAAGAAGAGGAAGAGGAGAAAAATAAATTTCAATTATGTATTTTCTAAACCTGTAAGTTTGGCAAGTCAAATGTTTAGAGTTATGTATCTAATGTGTATATAATAATGGAATATGTGTATGTTCTAACCATGCTGTCCAGGCCAAGCTTGGGGACGTTGCAGCGTACTGAGGCGTCCTGGGTGTGTTTGAACGTCCATAGAGGGGCATCCTGGAAGTTGCATTCTAGGATAGACTTCTCTGTCCCCAAACACTGGACACTGTTAATATGGATAGGACCAGTACCTAGAGAGAGAGAGAGCAAAAGAGAGAGAGAGTGAGAGCGAGAGAGTTGGTGATTGCAGGCCTATATTGGTCTCCTATGTTGGTTCTATCTATAATGATGGAATGTCGGCTTCCATCCATATTGGTCACAAGGACTGGGTACACATCCACCCACACTAAATAGGCTAAACAAAACCCACTTCCTGACCCAAACCTCTCTATCGGTGAGTAGAATACCACATAAAATATGTGAGTAGGTAGATCAGAACAACCACAGTTTAACTTACCAGGACCAACACAGCACACCACGAGGGACACACACACAACTGTGTACGTATACCACCTCAGAGTAAATTACATATAGTAGGAGAAATGATAATATAGTATTGGTCAGATTTGAAAATAGAAGCTGACGATGATGATGATCATGATGACGAGAGTTCAAATGGCAGCTGATGTGTTTAGACGTTGGTTTCAGTTTCATTGATGTCACTACCAATGATCAAAGTGCTGTAAACAGTCAGCAAAAGGCAAATTCACTCCCAATAATTTCCCATTCAATTTTCTCCTACTTTGTCCAGTTCTATATCTGTTTCACATTTGTGTGTCCATACTTTACATTCTCTCCTTTCAAGGTCTCATTTTCAAAGGAGAAATGTTTTTGTGTAAACTTTAGATTGGTCTTCTTTCCCAGTGAGGTACAGCAGATGTAGCCTGTGAACCCTATCATATCTCGTATCTAATCAGAGCTCTTCGTGTGCGTGACCTCACACACTGTAAAAAGTCATTAGTTCTGCTAACATTTCTGGGGGTGGAAACCAGGTGCCTAGAACCATTGGAGTGTCCCAACTCAAAGTATATCAGTGTCAATACTTAAAGTAATAAACAGACATCTTCCAAAGTTGTAAATAATGTTTTATGTTTTATAAACTTTGTCACTAAATTGCATTATGTATTCTGAACTGTAACGATTGAAGATACTTGAACATAAATATTTATTGTAGTGAACATAAAAGTGTGGGGTCCCGTCGACTAATTATTTTCAAGTGTAAGTAGTAAGTAGTACTGATTAGTAATGTTCAGTGGTTGTGTCTTAATGTTTACCATTGTTTAATGTAATTGACCATTTGTCATTTTAATCCACCTTAGCAGGCATTGTTGAGAACAGTGCTCATTCCTCTAACAGTAACTAGAGGTAGAGATGTAAACAGTCATTGTTGAGAACAGTGCTCATTCCTCTAACAGTAACTAGAGGTAGAGATGTAAACAGTCATTGTTGAGAACAGTGCTCATTCCTCTAACAGTAACTAGAGGTAGAGATGTAAACAGTCATTGTTGAGAACAGTGCTCATTCCTCTAACAGTAACTAGAGGTAGAGATGTAAACAGTCATTGTTGAGAACAGTGCTCATTCCTCTAACAGTAACTAGAGGTAGAGATGTAAACAGTCATTGTTGAGAACAGTGCTCATTCCTCTAACAGTAACTAGAGGTAGAGATGTAAACAGTCATTGTTGAGAACAGTGCTCATTCCTCTAACAGTAACTAGAGGTAGAGATGTAAACAGTCATTGTTGAGAACAGTGCTCATTCCTCTAACAGTAACTAGAGGTAGAGATGTAAACAGTCATTGTTGAGAACAGTGCTCATTCCTCTAACAGTAACTAGAGGTAGAGATGTAAACAGTCATTGTTGAGAACAGTGCTCATTCCTCTAACAGTAACTAGAGGTAGAGATGTAAACAGTCATTGTTGAGAACAGTGCTCATTCCTCTAACAGTAACTAGAGGTAGAGATGTAAACAGTCATTGTTGAGAACAGTGCTCATTCCTCTAACAGTAACTAGAGGTAGAGATGTAAACAGTCATTGTTGAGAACAGTGCTCATTCCTCTAACAGTAACTAGAGGTAGAGATGTAAACAGTCATTGTTGAGAACAGTGCTCATTCCTCTAACAGTAACTAGAGGTAGAGATGTAAACAGTCATTGTTGAGAACAGTGCTCATTCCTCTAACAGTAACTAGAGGTAGAGATGTAAACAGTCATTGTTGAGAACAGTGCTCATTCCTCTAACAGTAACTAGAGGTAGAGATGTAGGCATCACAGGATGCTGCATTAGCCTCTGTCATTAAGAGTGGTGCATATGACCTTGGTGATGATGGGAATGGCTTGTCTCATTATTGGCTTGGCGGGTCATGTTTCGGAGGACACACGTCTCGACCATCGTCTCTCCCGAGCCCGTTGGGGAGTTGCAGTGATGAGACAAGATCGTAACTACCAATTGGATGTCACAAAAATGGGGTCAAATTTGAAAAAAATATATAATAATACAAATATATTAAGTAATAATAACTTGTAAAATCTCAATGACTTTAGATTAGCAGAACACAAATACATTTAGATTTACTCAATAACCTAATATTTGTTAACAGTACTCAACAATATTAAGGGATAAGAAATATTATTGGCATATGAGTTAGTAGCACTCATTTGAGTTCTACTGACCGTTGGAGATGTTTGAGTAGCCACTACTCAATTTCTTTAATGAGTTATGGAGTTACTTTGTACAGTGCAGAGGGTGATTTGATGTAATCCCTTTGAGAGATGACGCAGCAGAAAGCAACATGGCCGATGTGTAGTAGAACCCCCAGGGGGATCAAAGATCTCTGTCAATGGTAGTTGGTGTGAAGGACTAGTGAAATATCTCTATCTATGGTAGTTGGTGTGGATGATTGGCTATTAGGATGGCTGGGGAAAAGGAGCTTGCCACTCTAAGGTGGCAGACAGTGGCTTGTTCTGGAGTTGGGTGTCGACTCACATGAACACACATTCAGACACACGCCACACACCACTTGTTCTCGCTCTCTCTCAAAACAGTCTTACATGATAGTCTCTCTCTCTCACTCTCTCACTGCTATATATTTGTAATGTAGCTCAAGTGCACCGAAAAGCCCCAGCCAAAAGCTACTAAGTTCCCTAAACCCAGCTTAAATAATGTTCCCCAAACCCAGCTTAAATAATGTTCCCCAAACCCAGCTTAATTAATGTTCATTAAACCACACTTTCATTAATGTTCCCTAAACCCTGCATAATTAATGTTCCCTAAACCCTGCTTAATTAATGTTCCCTAAACCCCGCTTAATTAATGTTCATTAAACCCAGCTTAAATAATGTTCCCCAAACCCAGCTTAATTAATGTTCATTAAACCACACTTTCATTAATGTTCCCTAAACCCTGCATAATTAATGTTCCCTAAACCCCGCTTAATTAATGTTCCCTAAACCCCGCTTAATTAATGTTCCCTAAACCACACTTCATTAAATGTTCCCTAAACCCAGCTTAATTAATGTTCCCTAAACCACACTTCATTAATGTTCCCTAAACCCCGCTTAATTAATGTTCCCTAAACCCCGCTTAATTAATGTTCCCTAAACCCCGCTTAATTAATGTTCCATAAACCACACTTCATTAATGTTCCCTAAACCCCGCTTAATTAATGTTCCCTAAACCCCGCTTAATTAATGTTCCATAAACCACACTTCATTAATGTTCCCTAAACCACACTTCATTAATGTTCCCTAAACCACAGTTAATTAATATTCCCTAAACCACAGTTAATTAATATTCCCTAAACCACAGTTAATTAATATTCCCTAAACCACAGTTAATTAATGTTCCCTAAACCCAGCTTAATTTCAGAGAGAGGAAAATCCTATGGTTTCCATCATAACCACTATTTGGGCTATTTGGGCTATTCTCACTGACTATGTCAGCAGAATCATTCCATTTCCAGCTCCCTAAAGAGTCTTAAAGATTTGTATCTGTCTGTTTGATAACCATGTGCTAATGTTAAATATTGCATTGCTTATTTAGAATTATCTAGAATGACTTATTGTCAATGCTATATTTAAACCACTGACTGCATTTACTAAACTTATTGAGACTATTGAGCGAAAACGACACAAGTTATTCAACAGAACATGTCTCTCTTTTGTGCTTACCAAACTACAGTACATAAAAACACTTATTCTCAGTACATTTCCTCTGTCTGTCCGGCCGTCCATCTGTGTCTGTGATTCTCTGCCCTGTCATCTGGGGCAGCAGGGTAGCCTAGTGGTTAGAGCGTTGGACTAGTAACTGGAAGGTTGCAAGTTCAAACAAATCTGTCGTTCTGCCCCTGAACAGGCAGTTAACCCACTGTTCCTAGGCTGTCATTGAAAATAAGAATTTGTTCTTAACTGACTTACCTAGTTAAATAAAAAATAACAAATAAATAACAAATCTGGACTCTTAATATAGGGCTTTTCCAACATCACATATAGTACAGTATGTTAATGTGGCCTGCAGAACATCTGTCAACATGTGGCAGACATGGTGCTTTGATTTACATTACAGCTGCAGTGACCAGGCTGGAGGACATTGTTAGCAGAGGAAACCCGCTAACAATGTGTGAACCACAGATCAGGCTCACATACAAATCCATCCATCCATTCTCAGACCATTCAGCAGCAGATGGGCGTGGAGTCCTAAACGTGGCAGGAAAAGTCCCTCTGACTCACATTGGAATCGTAAACAGTCTAAGGTACAGAGGTACATTGTTCCTGTGACCTAAGCCAGGACAGACATAGAGACATATACACAGCTTTATCATGGGTGTGTTCCCTCAGGTGCAAAAGACCCTGAATGAAACAGGCAGGGCAGGATGTTCACATGGCAAAACTGGGGTGAACTTTTTCCTTTGCCAGAGATAATAACAGTGTAACCCTTGACCCCTGTAGGAAAGACAGAGTCAGACAAAAAGACAGAGAATAGCAGATAAAGAGTCCTAGCCTACCTTGTCCCATGTGAGCTCCAGTGAGGGCCTCCTTGGCAGTTCCGAAGCCAAGCTCCCTGCACACCACGCTGGCTGAGTTGAGGTCCCACAGGTGGTCTACGATGGTACCCCACTTCCCCTCCTTCAACACCTCCACACGGCCCTCGCCCAGCCTGGGGCCAGCCTTCAGACGCACCGGCTAGAGTGGGAGAGAAGAGATTTAGAGGCACAGAGAGAGATGGTGAGAGAGAGAGAGAGAGAGAGAGAATTGGAGAGAAAGAAAGAGAGAGAGAAGGAGATTGAAAGACAGTGGCAAGGTCTTGGCTATTAGCACAGTGAGGCATGGAATATGGTGTGTGTCCGTGTATGTGTGTGTGTGCGTCAGTGTGTGTGCGCGTGCATGTGTGCCTGCGTCTGTCTCTTACTACAATTGGGTGGGGTGCTTGGGGTCTTCCAGATGACATGAGCGCAAACTGTGGTCCCAGTACACACCTCGCCACAGCGTGTCTCCCACTCTTACAGGGGGAGGGGCTAAGTGGGATGGACAGCTTAGTGTGACACTCTGATAGGCTGGTCTCTGACCCCAGGCAGTGAACCTTCTCTACCCAGTAACTTTTCTTACTAGCCATGAGGCTCAGCCTAGGAAGGGGGAGAGAATAGGTTGTAAGTGTATTAGAATGCTTTATAACATGATAACATACTAGATGGTAATTTTCCATTAAGAAAAACTGATGGAACTTGCTTTAATTCTTTACAAGTATTGTTGTGGTAGTGGAATATGTTTAAAATGTATTACTTAAGCCAAGAAGTTCAATATACTCAAAATGTTATTCAGTAAGATAATTGGTCTGATTACTTTGATAGACTACAATATCAACCTTATTACTTTGGATTGTGTGGCAGTTAGATCACATATTTTATCACAAATAACTAGACTCAGACTAGCCTACCAGACTTTTATACACTCCTACTAGAATAACTAGACTCAGACTAGCCTACCAGACTTGTATACACTCCTACTAGAATAACTAGACTCAGACTAGCCTACCAGACTTGTATACACTCCTACTAGAATATCACAGTATATGACAACTGTAAAAATACAGTATAATAAGATAAGGAGGCATTGTTGAAGTTAAAGAATACATAAAAAATATATTTTGATCCCAAGCATTTATCCCTTACATTAACCAAACATAAATGTCTTCATCATAGGATAAATATAAAGTAAGGTTACAGGGATGGACGGAGAGATGGACGGAGAGATGGACGGAGAGATGGACGGAGAGATGGACGGAGAGATGGACGGAGAGATGGACGGAGAGATGGACGGAGAGATGGACGGAGAGATGGACGGAGAGATGGACGGAGAGATGGAAGACCTTATGGATGGAGGGATGAAGGGATAAAATGAGGTTAAGTTGGACTGATTGGTATGATAAAGGACGGTTGAGGGTGTGTCTGTGTGTGTGGGGGGGGGGGTTGGTAGTAATCATAGGATAAAGCGGATTTAAATAGCACAGAAGTAGACCAAGATGTTATATGTATGTTTGTCTAAAGTGCTGGGAAAGTGGTCAAAATGGCAGTTGTTTGAAAAAATGAAGCTGAAAAGTTCTGATGGAATGTTCTGATTCCAGATCGGAATAGTTCTGATGCGGTTACTAAACCAGCTGTACAATATGTTTCTGTTCTGATTCCAGATCTGAATAGTTCTGATGCGGTTACTAAACCAGCTGTACAATATGTTTCTGTTCTGATTCCAGATCTGAATAGTTCTGATGCGGTTACTAAACCAGCTGTACAATATGTTTCTGTTCTGATTCCAGATCTGAATAGTTCTGATGCGGTTACTAAACCAGCTGTACAAGATGTTTCTGTTCTGATTCCAGATCTGAATAGTTCTGATGCGGTTACTAAACCAGCTGTACAATATGTTTCTGTTCTGATTCCAGATCTGAATAGTTCTGATGCGGTTACTAAACCAGCTGTACAATATGTTTCTGTTCTGATTCCAGATCTGAATAGTTCTGATGCGGTTACTAAACCAGCTGTACAATATGTTTCTGTTCTGATTCCAGATCTGAATAGCAGAGAGAGAACAACAGTCATAACCTCTCCATTTTTGGGAAAGTGCTCAAAACTGCAGTTGTTTGAAAAATATGTTAATGCAGTTACTAAAACAGCTGTATCATTAGATCCGTAAGTCTTGATTGGTAGTAGATATTAGATCCGTAAGTCTTGATTGGTAGTAGATATTAGATCCGTAGTGTAAGTCTTGATTGGTAGTAGATATTAGATCCGTAAGTCTTGATTGGTAGTAGATATTAGATCCGTAGTGTAAGTCTTGATTGGTAGTAGATATTAGATCCGTAGTGTAAGTCTTGATTGGTAGTAGATATTTCTGTTCTTATTTCCAGATTTGAATAGCAGAGAAGTAGACAAAGATGTCACACATTCTAACTTTTTGTCAAACTTCTTCGGGAAAGTGGTCAAAATGTCAGTTGTTAATGAAAGAAAATGTTGTTGATGCGGTCACTTAAATAGCTGTAACTTTTGATCAGATAATTCTGTTATTAATACAGATTTGAATGGTAGAGTGGGAGAGGAAGATGTCTAAGTGTTTGGCAAAGTGCTCAAACAACTGATTTGTGTCAAAAGTTGCAATGTTGCCTTTACAGTGAAAAGAAGTTGGAAGTGATGATGTCACAACGGGGAGTTTTAGAATGTTGAAAACGTCACATTAAAGTGAATGAAGATAGGAAAAAAAGAAAGACCAACAAAATCCTAGTTTAAAAAGTATAAATAATATAACAAAGTTGTATTGCAAGTACACTATTCCAGACCAGTCTGCATTTTAAAGTTCGAACGGCGTTTCTAGCTTAAACGGTATAGGAGAAGTAGGGTGCAGAAGAATAAGAAGTACGACAAAGATTTAAAGTCTGAACTTTTGCTTTGCACGTCCCACCTAACTTTAATGTCTGGTCATTTATGTCATCTCCGTTCCATGAAGAAGAGGAACAAGACTTTAATGTGTGCATAGCTAATGTCTGGTCATTTATGTCATCTCCGTTCCATGAAGAAGAGGAACAAGAGAAGCCCTATCCAGGAACACTTCGTATGAATACTTTATAATGCATTACTATAGTAGATATACTGTATAGTAGATGCTATTTAGCAGACACTTTTATCCAAAATGACTTACAGTCATGTGTGCTAAAATCACATACACAAACAGTATCAACATCTGGAGAACAAAGAATTTGTAGTTAGTTGAGATGTTCCAACATCTGAGTTGGTCTTACTTTGTGGATGGATCAGCAAGCTTGGTGTCCCAGATTTTCCTGTGAAGAAACAGGAAAAATAGAAAAGGACGTTAGTATCTCTTCCGTTTATTAGTTGAGGTTTCGTGAAGCACCTGTTAGTCCTGTGAGGTGTGATGACTAAAGCTTACCCACTGAGTTAGCTTTTGTAGACGACAACTGTCTTGGTTCATGCCACACACAGTGATACCCAAACACTGACTGTAGATATCTGGTGTTTGTATGGTCCATGCCACACAGAATGATTCCCCCACACACACTGTTTATCAGCCACATCGGTAGGCATGTGTTGTTGGTGTACATGGACACAGACAGAAACAGTTATGTCCTAGAAGCATCTGTACCTGTCATACTGGCCTTACGGATGCCAACCAGTAGAAATACACTAACATAGATACATATTGTCAGCCTAAAGAGAGGCCCATCTGTTGAGATACAGTAAATCGTTGTGTGTGTGTGTAAATGGGATCTGGAAATTTTCCCTTCTTCTCTCTGACCAACACTTCCTGTCTCTCTTTCTTTTATGTTGGGGTGTAGATGTCTAGCCTAGGTCTGTGTGTATGTTTAGAACGACTGGTCAGAGTGTAGTAGGTCTATGTACACCCAGCTAAGCCAGGCTTTAAGAGAAAAACAATGATGTCTGTTGCCAACATACAGTAGATCTGCTCAAACAGCTGGGTTGTATTCATTATGCACCAAATGGAAGTAAACGGAATAAAACAGGGAGGGACTATGACTTCAATAACAAACGCTTACTTGGCATTTTACAAGAACATTGCTAGTACAACAACATTTGTAAATAACTCTTGAAAGCGAGAAAGGGATTCAAACTAAATACCGCTCCTTTTGAAACTACTCATTATACTAACCAACCATGCGTAGGCTGAAAAAATGTGACTTTCAACATCAACTATGGACGACATTGCTGGGAAAAGGTTGAAACAAAACACACACACAAACAAACAGTGTTGGCACTCTTTAACCGTAAGAACTGGTCAGTCTGTCCGAGAAACTCCCTCTCTCCCTCCCTCCCACTCGCTCACATACACAAACACGGTTGATCTGCATCGAAATAGTCGTCCCACAGTTCCCACCCCTAGATGCCGAGAGTGCCAAACAGGAGCTGAGGGAGACTAGACTACACACACACACACACACACCAACGCACACACACACAACTCAGTCAGCTGCACTTAGGGAAACAAATACATCTACGGATATTCATAACACAGGATATTTGGATTTCCAACATGAAACTAACACATTCCTGCCTTGCTAGTCACAAAGTCTACAAAGGAGGATGTTGGAATGAAGAGAGACATTGTTTCAGCCCTGGTGTTGTAAAGTAGCTAGAGTTAAGTCCTGTTACAGTGGGAAAGTAGATTCTTTCTGGTATGGTACCTCCTTGCACTATTTTTGTTGTTGACCTAAATATAGAATTACATACAGAATCATTATGCATTTACTGTAATATCATCTCTCATCACTGAGGCCTAATAGTAAATATTTGTTGTTTCACTTTTAAAATGTTTACCTTTTAACGGCACATTAACACTGTAACGAGAGTCGGGAAGCAAGTTCAGGGAGTGAAGTCAGTTAGCTGTGATCCCTTGAAAGTTATGCTTTTTATCCTTAGTCATAGGCAAAACATGTGCTTTCTCAGGTAAAACCTTTGCAGACGCTCTTATCCAGAGCAACTTACAGGAGAAATAAGGGTTAAGTGCCTTGCTCAAGGCACATTGACAGATTTTTCACCTAGTCAGCTCAGGGATTCGAACCAGCGACCTTTCGGTTCCTGGCACAACAGCTCTTTTAAGATAGCTAGCTTTCTTGACAGAATACAACGTGTCATTTGGGTGAACTATCCCTTTAAAGCATCAATGGTTGAACTATTAGACCCCTAGAGTCGATGTCCGTGCCCTCGCGGAAATCAAACTAGTATAATAACAAATACCCAGCTAAATCTGTCTGTTTAAGGTAGAGATGTCTTTTTTTGTTGCATGTGCTGCATCTCAATCCATCGCATCCACCAATGGTGGCCTTCCATTGGCCAGGTCAGCCATGTGCTGCATCTCAATCCATCGCATCCGCCAATGGTGGCCTTCCATTGGCCAGGTCAGCCATGTGCTGCATCTCAATCCATCGCATCCGCCAATGGTGGCCTTCCATTGGCCAGGTCAGCCATGTGCTGCATCTCAATCCATCGCATCCGCCAATGGTGGCCTTCCATTGGCCAGGTCAGCCATGTGCTGCATCTCAATCCATCGCATCCGCCAATGGTGGCCTTCCATTGGCCAGGTCACCCATGTGCTGCATCTCAATCCATCGCATCCACCAATGGTGGCCTTCCATTGGCCAGGTCACCCATGATACAAGTCAGTATTCAATGTCCATCCATGTCACAGAGCGTCAGGAGATGGAGTGGAAACTGGCCACTAGAGGCAACAGTAAGCACTGTTACCTTCAAGTAGGTTTTGGTGTTGTAGACGGGGATGCTGGATGAGAGTAAGAGTCTGCCTCTAATTCCAAAGGTTGTAAGATTAAATCCAGTGATGTAAAGTTATTTTTGATATTTTTGTTTTAAGCCTATCCCAGACCTTAACCATTATCATTAGTAACCTTTCAGAATGAATGCCTGACCTTAAGAATTCAGAAGTAATGCCTAACCTTAAGAATTCAGAAGTAATGCCTAACCTTAAGAATTCAGAACTAATGCCTAACCTTAAGAATTCAGAGTTAATGCCTAACCTTAAGAATTCAGAGTTAATGCCTAACCTTAAGAATTCAGAGTTAATGCCTAACCTTAAGAATTCAGAGTTAATGCCTAACCTTAAGAATTCAGAGTTAATGCCTAACCTTAAGAAATCAGAGTTAATGCCTGAACTCAACCTTAAACACTTCGAAATGTGATGTTTGGAACAACTTCTAAATGTTTATGTTTGAGGAACATGAATGAATGTCTAATTCTGACGTGAGACTGAGAGCTGGTAGCCACAACTGCGGTGTATGTCAGACCAGGAGACATCCCAAAAATCGGTCTTCTCACGAAAACATCTGTAGCGTCAGAACGGTTTGGTCTACAAACTAATATGACCATTCCATGGAAAGATGAGACTCTCACAAACAAATACATGTCAGTTGTATTTGCTTTAGGATGCCCACAAGCCTCACAAGACTCGTCTGAATGTGGCCCAGTACCAGTTACATAAATAAATGGAGGTATACACTGAGTATACAAAACATTAAGAACACCTGCTTTTTCCATGTCATAGACTGACCAGGTGATACAAGGTGAAAGCTATGATCCCTTATTGATGTCACTCGTTAAATCCACTTCAATCAGTATAGATGAAGGGGAGGAGACAGGTTAAAGGAGGATTTCTAAGCCTTTAGACAATAGAGACATGGATTGTGAATGTGTGATATTCAGAGGGTGAATGGGCAAGACAAAAGACTGTAGTGCCTTTAAACAGGGTATGTTAGTAGGTGCCAGGCTCACCGGTTTGTGTAAAGAACTGCAACGCTGCTGGGTATTTCACACTCAACAGTTTCCCGTGTGTATAAAGAATGGTCCTCCACCCAACTGACATCAAGCCAACTTGACTGACATCAAGCCAACTCAACTGTGGGAAGCATTGCAGTCAACATTAGCCAGCATCCCTGTGGATGTTAGCTTAAGCCATCAAAAGTTGAATTATATGTATATATAAGTTTCAGACAGACATATACTGCAGCAGTAAGGTCATGCTAAAGGACTTGTGGTGGATTGAGACAGACACACACGCTGCGAATTGAATTGAACACTTATTCTTAAATGAAATTTGTAAAATAACTTGGATGTGTCTACCATGTGTCTCTGTTGTAAAACGTTCATAACCCAGAGAATAGACACACACATATACGCAAAGGCGCGCCAGCACACACACACCCACCCACACACACGTAACCAGGGGAGAGAATGTCTGTGACATAATTGTGACCTCACCACACACCAATCAAACCAACTATTTCCCTCACCACACTGGCACTGACTAAATTGAGCACTGAGGAAAGAAAACCACATATCAACCATTTCCCAGACTCCTTTGATTCAGTTACAGTATATTTGGTTGAACTTTGGTGGAACTTCACCTAAGTTCCCTTAACTTCAACCTAACTTCAAAGCATTGGAAAAAAGTGCTATATAAAACCCATGTATTGTTACTACTACTCTAACTTTATTCATGCTACTTCTCCTGTCTTTGTATTGTTACTACTACTCTAACTTTATTCACGCTACTTCTCCTGTCTTTGTATTGTTACTACTACTCTAACTTTATTCACGCTACTTCTCCTGTCTTTGTATTGGTACTACTACTCTAACTTTATTCATGCTACTTCTCCTGTCTTTGAATATACAGTGTCCTCAGAAAGTATTCATACTCCTTAACTTATTCCACATTTAGTTGTGTTACAGCCTGAACTCAAAATGGATGAAATAGATGTTTTTCTCTCACCGATCTACACAGAATTCCCCATAATGACAAAGTGAAAACATGTTTTTAGATTTTTTTTGCTAATTTATAAAAAATTAAATACAGAAATATCTAATTTACATGAGCATTCACAGCCCTGAGTCAATACATGTTAGAATCAACTTTGGCAGCGATTACAGCAAAGCCTCTAAGAGCTTTGCTCACCTGTATTGTATAATATTTGCACAAGCTCAAGTTGTTTGTCCCTTAACTCTTGCCATGGATCTTCAAGCCGATTTAATTAAGTCAAAACTGCAACTCTGCCACCCACTGCCTTCTTGGTAAGCAACTCCAGTGTATATTTGGGCTTGTGTTTTAGGTTATTGTCCTGCTGAAAGGTGCATTTGTCTCCCAGGATTGAACCAGGTTTTCCTCTAGGATTTTGCCTGTGCTTAGCTCTATTCTGTTTATTTTTATCCTTAAAAAACGTCCTAGTCCTTGCCAATGAAAAGCATACCCATAACATGATGCATCTACCACCAAGCTTGAAAATATGAACAGTGGTGTGTTGTGTTGGATTTCCCCCAAACATGACACTTTATAATCAGGACATAAAGTTTATTACTTTGACCAATTTGTTTGCAGTTTTACTTTAGCACCTTATTGCAAAAAGGACGCATGTACAGGCTTCCTTATTTTCACAATATGTTAGTATTGTGGAGAAACTACAATGTTGTGGATCCATCCTCAGTTTTCTCATATCACAGCCATTAAACTCTGTAACTGTTTTAAAATCACCGTTGGCCTCATGGTGAAATCCCTGAGCGGTTTCCTTCCTCTCCGGCAACTGAGTTAGGAAGGACGCCTGTGTCTTTGTAATGACTGGGTGTATTGATACACCACCCAAAGTGTAATTTATAACTTCACCATGTTCAAAGGGGTATTCAACGTCTGCTGTTTTTAATGTTTACCCATCTACCAATAGGTGCTCTTCTTTGCATTGGAAAACCTCCCTGGTCTTTGTGGTTAAATCCGTGTTTGAAATTCACTGCTCGATGGACCTTACAGATGATTGTATTGTGGGGTACAAGACATTTCAGCTTTTCATTTAAAAAAAACATAATTCCAGTTTGACATTATGGTGTATTGAGTGCAGGCCAGTAACACAAAATCTCTATTGAATTCATTTTAAATTGAGTCCGTAACACAACAAAATGTGGAAAAAGTCAAGGAGTGTGAATACTTTCTGAAGGTACTATATTTAGGGTGCACCTATCCCTCTTTCTCTAATATGATTGTACAACTGTTAATTAGCTAGCTAGTGAATATTATGAACACTTGTATGAACACACATATTGAGCAGGTGGGTTAGAAAACAGAACTACACCTCTGACTCTGTATGTGTTTAACGGTTCTCCTTCCCAGAACCCCAGTCTACCGGTATAATCAGTGTGTTACAGGCTCTACCCCTCGTTTACCAACCCAGAGAGAGAGAGAGAGAGAGAGAGAGAGAGAGAGAGAGAGAGAGAGAGAGAGAGAGAGAGAGAGAGAGAGAGAGAGAGAGAGAGAGAGAGAGAGAGAGAGAGAGAGAGAGGAGAAGGAGAGAGAGAGAGAGAGAGAGAGAGAGGAGAAGGAGAGAGAGAGAGAGAGAGAGAGAGAGAGAGAGAGAGAGAGAGAGAGAGAGAGACAAATGTCTTTGTCAGGATAGTGATTGCTGGGAACCATCGATCTTTTGAGTTGTCCAGATGAAGTTGCATAGTTGCATAGTCTGTGTCCACCTATCATGGATGATCCTCTTTCTATGGGCTCAGAGATGATAGCCTGTGAGCTCCTCCTTGGCTATGGACGATCTCTTATGCAAGTACAGTACATGCAATAAAACATGTCAGTCAAAACACAACTGAATGAATTACAGCTGACAACCACAGTTAAACGCCAAAACCACCCGCCATACATAGGCCTACCTTTATTTAACTAGGCAAGTAAGTTAAGAACAAATTCTTATTTTCAATGACAGCCTAGGAACAGTGGGTAAAACTGCCTGTTCAGGGGCAGAACGACAGATTTGTACCTTGTCAGGTCAGGGGTTTGAACTTGCAACCTTCCGGTTACTAGTCCAACGCTCTAAACACTAGGCTACCCTGTCGCCCCATAAATCCGAAGAAGCTATATAAATCAGAGACAAGCTCACATTAGATCCCTCAGGTTTCTCAGATCTGAGACACCAACCGAGACTGAATCGGTTACAAAAAATGTCACTCTAAGGAAAATGATACCCCCCCCCATCTGGGTTGAAGCGCAATTAATCAATTGTAGGACCTGTAATCTCCACGATGACAGAGAGAGACAGACAGTTGCTGACACAGTGGGGCCACAGCTGGGCCCAAGCTATAATTGGAGACAGTAGAAAACCCTGGGTAGTCTGAGTGGCTCAGTCCTACACACTGGTCTTCACACACACAGACACACACACACACATGAACGATGCACACACACACACACACACACACACACACACACACACACACACACACACACACACACACAAAGGATGCATGCATACACACACAGACACGCACTTACAGCCATCAACAGACAGACACACACACACAGCTATAATTGGGGTGTTTTTTTTTCTTCTCTGGTGGCAAGCAGGGCAGAAGCCTGGAGAGCCTCAGTACTGGCCAACCTACAATTACAACATCTCCAGGGTCTCATCCAGACCAGTAGACATGGACAAGAGCCAGGAGGGGACAGGAGCCATATGCTCTGGTCTCGTTTGAGCTTTCTAAGAATGGACCAGAGATTGTCTGAACAAGCTACTGTAGGTCAATTCATGCCAGGTCATGCCAGTCCTAATTGGGTTCTACTGGGTTAGGACTACAGTAACTTTCATTTTCTGTGAAATAAATGATATTTTCATTTAGGTTCTTGGACGAATGTGATAATTATCAAAGTTACAGACTGCACCTTTAAGCCATGTTAAAATCAATCAATCATCAGTAAGTAAATCACTCATTCTATTTTAGAATGTGGGATATTGGGCTACACATAAAAACTGTAGTGTCTTAAATTATCAACCAACCAGGACTAAAATACTAATAAAATCCATGAGAACAAAACTATAAAATAGCAAAACTGTCCTTAATAAACTATACAGACTTTAAACATGTCTGTCTAATCTGAGGTATAAAAAAAACAATCTGGCCTTTCTGGGTCATATCAGAGTGATGTGGTGCCAGGGATAAAGCTTTCACTAGCTGGACCAGCAGGCACACAAACACTGGGGTACAGTTCAGTAGGCACGCAATTAAAGAAAACGCTTTGAAACAGATGGGATTTAGCCAATGAGAAAGTCCCTTTTTGTTGTGCGTTTCCAGATGTGTTCTCTCGTTTGTCCATTCGGAACACAACACCAGGTCAACCCTAGGACACAGAGACCCAACTGAAATAAAATAGAAAACAAACCACCGTCCCAAATGCCTTGTTATTTACTCAACTGAGAATGAAACATACTGACAGAAAAACAAACTGGTGGTTTGAACTCTGAAAAGACAATGGCCAAATATCTGTACTTGCGTTCTAAAAAGTAGGCATTTTGGGTTTTCAAAAATAGAATGTTTTATAGTATTTGATATTTTGAAAATGTTGTATGATTTAAGTGTCTTGATGTCATCAACTTATTTAGGCTTTTCATGTAGTAGAATTATCTGAACACTATTGAGGAAGAGTCGTCTTGTCAGATCCATATAGGTTTGACAGCAGCCTATAATTAGCTGAGGTGACAAGCTGTACCCAAATGAACGAGCAGTAAAGAAGGGGTGAAAGGTCGCAAGGCACTTAACCCTAATTGCTCCTGTAAGTCTCTCTGAATAAGAGCGTCAACTAAATGACTATAATGTAAATGTCCCGTATAATAATAAGTACACAGTATGCAGTTTTAGTAAGTAGCCTATAGGCAAGACAGATTTCGGACACGGCCATTGGACCACATGCACTTGTCAAAACAAACAGACAAATACTCCTGAATATATCCACTCTCAGTCTATTTATTCCCTACTTTATTCCCTACTTTATTCTTCTCTTTTTTTCCTTTCTTTCATTCCTCCTTCTTTGAACATTGTTTCTGTGACCTCACAGGTTTAAAAACAAGAGGCCAACAGAATTCAATTGCCTATGAATTCTTCAGACTACACCAACCTTGTCCTGTTTCTCTCTCGTCTCCCTTACAATTCCAGTATACTGGCTATGAGCCTAGGTAGGGCCTCTGTCTTCCACGGTGCCATTATGGAGCTAAATATCACATTGGAATTAATCACCTCTGAAAATGTATACCAATCCAGTCTTGAAACTCCCCTCACTTGAATGTAACATGACAGGGAAAGGTCTAGTGAGGAAATGAACCGGCTAAAACAGTAGCTCTCTCTTTAAACAGATACAGGAATCAGAACAGATGTTATGGTCAGTTCAGTCACACGCACACAAACACACACACACACACACACACACACACACACACACCCACTCCGATCCTGACCAAGTCACCATGCAGTAGTGGTCCATCATGACAGCTGGCATCTGCTTCACACAACCCCAGAGAACCTGACTTTGACAGGACAATACCCTACAGTGACAACCAGTGAACTGTCATGACACACACACACACACACACACACACACACACACACACACACACACACACACACACACACACACACACACACACACACACACACACACACACACACACACACACACACACAAGCTACAGTAGCTGCAGCCTATATGGAGAATGAATGTCTCCACTTTGAGTCACACAGGACAAAACCATTAGGAAATAATTACAGTAGGATGTCCATGACAGTCTGGACAGAGGACTTTCATTCATGATGGGACAGAAATAGTCGTGCTAATGCTTGGTTCTCCCTCGGTTCTAAGCTAAACCGTCCTAATACCACTGATTTCCACAGGGTCAGAGGAAGTACAGTTAGGTTGGTGAGTGAGTGAGTCAGTGTGTCAGTGAGTCAGTGAGTCAGTGAGTCAGTGTGTCAGTGAGTCAGTGTGTCAGTAGGTCAGTGTGTCAGTGAGTCAGTGTGTCAGTGAGTCAGTGTGTCAGTGAGTGAGTGAGTCAGTGTGTCAGTGAGTCAGTGAGTATGTGTGTTAGTGAGTCAGTGAGTGAGTCAGTGAGTGAGTGAGTCAGTGAGTCAGTGAGTCAATGAGTGAGTGAGTGAGTCAGTGAGTCAGTGAGTGAGTGAGTGAGTCGGTGAGTCAGTGTGTCAGTGAGTCAGTGTGTCAGTGAGTCAGTGTGTCAGTGAGTCAGTGTGTTAGTGAGTGAGTGAGTGACTGAGTGAGTGAGTGAGTCAGTGTGTCAGTGAGTCAGTGTGTCTGTGAGTCAGTGTGTCAGTGAGTCAGTGTGTTAGTGTGTCAGTGAGTCAGTGTGTCCATGAGTCAGTGTGTCAGTGAGTCAGTGTGTCAGTGAGTCAGTGTGTTAGTGTGTCAGTGTGCCAGTGTGTCAGTGTGTCAGTGAGTCAGTGTATCAGTGAGTCAGTGTGTCAGAGAGTCAGTGTGTCAGTGAGTCAGTGTGTCAGTGAGTCAGTGTGTCAGTGTGTGAGTGTGTCAGTGTGTCAGTGTGTCAGTGAGTCAGTGTGTCCGTGAGTCAGTGTGTCCGTGAGTGAGTGTGTTAGTGTGTCAGTGTGTTAGTGTGTCAGTGAGTCAGTGTGTCCGTGAGTCGGTGTGTCAGTGAGTCAGTGTGTTCGTGTGTCAGTGAGTCAGTGTGTCAGTGAGTCAGTGTGTTAGTGTGTCAGTGAGTTAGTGTGTCAGTGAGTCAGTGAGTCAGTGTGTCCATGAGTCAGTGTGTCCATGAGTCAGTGTGTCAGTGTGTCAGTGAGTCAGTGTATCAGTGAGTCAGTGTGTCAGTGAGTCAGTGAGTCAGTGTGTCAGTGAGTCAGTGTCTCAGTGAGTCAGTGTGTCAGTGAGTCAGTGAGTCAGTGTGTCAGTGAGTCAGTGTGTCAGTGAGTCAGTGTGTTAGTGTGTCAGTGTGTTAGTGTGTCAGTGAGTCAGTGTGTGAGTGTGTCAGTGTGTGAGTGTGTCAGTGTGTGAGTGAGTCAGTGTGTCAGTGTGTTAGTGTGTCAGTGTGTTAGTGTGTCAGTGAGTCAGTGTGTCAGTGAGTCAGTGTGTCAATGTGTCAATGTGTCAGTGAGTCAGTGAGTCAGTGTCTTAGTGTGTCAGTGTGTTAGTGTGTCAGTGAGTCAGTGTGTCAGTGAGTCAATGTGTCAATGTGTCAGTGTGTCAATGAGTCAGTGTGTCAATGTGTCAGTGAGTAAGTAAGTGAGTCTGACAACTGAGGACGTTTTGTCTGAGAACTGAGAGACTTCCTAATATGAATACCATACACATGAGGACATGTACATCCGGACAAACCTCAGCCCTGTCCGAAAACCACCCCCTACACCTTCCAACTATTTGCTATGGTCATTCTCCCCACTCCCTCAACAGTCTTTACTCTGCTTCCACCCCAATGGACATTTATTTATTCATCACTGCTACAGTTGTTATGATGTATATAGTGCTATTTCTATTTCTATTTTTATTTTTTTACCATTTCCATTATTTTGGGGTGGCAGTGGTTAGAACAGGGAGCCTAGTGGTTAGAGCAGGTAGCCTAGTGGTTAGAGCAGGTAGCCTAGTGGTTAGAGCAGGGAGCCTAGTGGTTAGAGCAGGGAGCCTAGTGGTTAGAGCAGGGAGCCTAGTGGTTAGAGCAGGTAGCCTAGTGGTTAGAGCAGGGAGCCTAGTGGTTAGAGCGGGTAGCCTAGTGGTTAGAACAGGTAGCCTAGTGGTTAGAGCAGGGAGCCTAGTGGTTAGAGTGGGTAGCCTAGTGGTTAGAGCAGGGAGCCTAGTGGTTAGAGCAGGGAGCCTACTGGTTAGAGAGTTGGGCCAGTAACTGAAAGGTTGCTAGATCGAATCCCCGAGCTGACAAGGTAAAAATCTGTCGTTCTGCCCCTGAACAGGCAGTTAACCCACTGTTCCTAGATGTTGTAGCTCACTGTACCCTGCAATCCCTCCTGTAACCCTGAACATGTGACTATAAAACACTGAATCTGAACAACAATCACACCTGTAGCCCTGAACATGTGACTATTAAACACTGAACCTGAACAACAATCACACCTGTAACCCTGAACATGTGACTATTAAACACTGAACCTGAACAACAATCCCTCATGTAACCCTGAACATGTGACTATTAAACACTCTGAATCTCTGAATCTGCAGGGCTGAATGGAGTGGGTTATTTACTTGTATGTTCTTTCGTTGTGTAGTTCTGCCTCAGGGAACCCCAGCATTCCACACACCACTCTGCTGCTGTTGAGGTTCCAGCCCAGGTCACACACCTGCCTCCATCTCCCAGCATGCTTCACTTCCACCACGCCCTCAGTGATCAGGGCCCGCTTCTTAGTGTGCATCAGGATGGGCCGCAGACGCACCTCCTGGATACGCACCTTGCTGGAATACTGAGGGGGAGGGGATTTCTTAAAACTTTGCTGTAAAAAAGTTTGATCAAGTACACTTTCAAATTCAAATGACTTAAGTGAATAATTTCCAACTGTGACAGTAAATATATAGATTGATTGGTTAATTGATTGGCATTGGCAGTATCGGTGGTTGATCAGCAAATACCAGACATTAGCAAGTACCAGAGTTATAGAGTTGGTGGTGCCCACTGTAGCTGCTTACCAGTTTGTATAGATGTTGTCTCAGGTTACGTCTACTTTACTACTAGCGGTAGCAGGGATAGAGAGTATAAGGTGCAATGCTACCTACCGGGTTGTAGTGGTGCTGTCTCTGGCTGGGCCTCTCTGGAGGGTGTCCGTTCCCATGATGGGCCTGTCGGGGGTTACTGCGGCTGGCCAGGATGCTTTGCCACTGGGGCGAGACGCTGACATCCGGACGCTGGGCCACTGACTGACCATTACGTGACCCCGTGACCTGGTCCAGTCGTCGCTCAGGACTGCAGACCACGCCAAGGTCCTCAGAGTGCTTGCAATCATTGACACCCCAGCCGTTATGTTTACAGTCTTTCACAGTCTTCTCTGTGCCGTCACAACGCACGTTGTCCATCCAGATAGGACCTGGGGACGGTGGAAACAGGGTTATTATCAGATATGGACATCAACTTGTCATTGATGTATGGTTGGATGGATTCAAGTATTTACTGATTGATTGACTGATTGAATCATCCATCCCTTTATTAATTCCTTCATTCCTTCACTGTTTTAATAATTGATAGCCACATTTGATAAAAATGTGCCGTATATATGCCATATACAGTAATAAGATGCAACTGTGGGACTAGGGAGCCTGTCTCCCCAGCTTCTGTAGGCCTCCAACACCCAACTGTGGGACTGGGAGCCTGTCTCCCCAGCTTCTGTAGGTCTCCAACACCCAACTGTGGGACTGGGAGCCTGTCTCCCCAGCTTCTGTAGGCCTCCAACACCCAACTGTGGGACTGGGAGCCTGTCTCCCCAGCTTCTGTAGGCCTCCAACACCTAACTGTGGGACTGGGAGCCTGTCTCCCCAGCTTCTGTAGGCCTCCAACACCTAACTGTGGGACTGGGAGCCTGTCTCCCCAGCTTCTGTAGGCCTCCAACACCCAACTGTGGGACTGGGAGCCTGTCTCCCCAGCTTCTGTAGGTCTCCAACACCCAACTGTGGGACTGGGAGCCTGTCTCCCCAGCTTCTGTAGGCCTCCAACACCCAACTGTGGGACTGGGAGCCTGTCTCCCCAGCTTCTGTAGGCCTCCAACACCCAACTGTGGGACTAGGGAGCCTGTCTCCCCAGCTTCTGTAGGCCTCCAACACCCAACTGTGGGACTAGGGAGCCTGTCTCCCCAGCTTCTGTAGGCCTCCAACACCCAAGTTTACATCACCAATTACATCACCAAAATAACCCTGCAGTGAATGAGCTGAGCCTGCCACCATCATAAAGATATACGGCCTGAGAGGAACATTTGTTTTAGAGTAATGACAGCCTTGCCCTGCCAGCGATGTGCTACACTTGCCTTGTTTTATAGACATGCTTTATTTCCAACTTTAAATTACAATTAAAGGGAAGGGTGAGTGAACCGACATGGCAGTAGCTAGGCTAGCTGTCTAGCACTGCCATCCTATCCTGGGATAGGCTACTGCTGTTGTGAAATATCTATTTACTAATCATGCCTGCCAGTAAAAGTCAAGTGCTTTAGAAACTGAAAGGTTTAGGAACTGAATTTTAGTTAGAATGCAGGCGCCCTCTTCACAGGATTGGAAAGATAGGCCTATGGATTAAAGTTCACCCAAATGACTCAATTATATATTGGCTTCCTTACCATGTAAGCAGTCTATGGATGAGGAATGACAGCAATCCATGCTTTGGTTTAGTTTCCCTGGTTCTGTTTCCAAATGCTAGCGTTTTAGAATTTGTGGCACAAATCCCACAGATCGATATGAGCTTTTTCTGCACATCATGTTCATATCATCTATAACTGACTTTGTTAAGCTTCACAATAAATGTTTGATACTTTCAGATGATTCGGACATGATGCGTGAAAAATGCTAATATCGGTCCAATGACTTGAATGGGATTAGTGCAACAAATGCTAAAACGTTAGCACGTGGAAACAGTGACAGGGAAATTAAAGCATGTATTCCTGTCATATGTTGTTCATAGACTGCTTACAAGGTAATTTTGTAATTTGTGTAATTTTGTAATTTTGGTGAACTATCCCTTTAACATCTGACAGCCATATACAAATAATGGAAGCTGACTGTCTTCTTTTAATGTACCTTTCGATTTTAAAGAGTATATTATCTGTATTACATTACAGAAATAAAGATACGTTTTGATTATTGCAAACTGCTCTGGAAAAGCAACTGGGAGCCATGCAGCAACTGCTATGGAACGCTTACCATCACCCTCTCCATATTTGGCACTGTGCGCCCACGTGATGCCGGTCTGAAAGCCCAGCTCGCGGCAGACGACTTTGGCTAGTTTGATATCCACTTCGTCATCACACACCGTCCCCCACGTGCTGTTGTGAAGGACTTCCACGCGACCCTCGTTCAGTCCCCGGGCGAAGTTTCCCGCCAGGCGCACCTTGGAAACCGGAGCGCGCGCGGTCCTGCTGCGTGGTGAGGATGACGACCATCGGCGGGGTTCCGAAAGCGCGGAGGAGGAGAGGAAGAGGAGGAGGAGCAGAGAACTCAAGCAGATGAGGAAGATGCGATGCATCATGTCTGTGTATGGAATGTCGTCCAGGAGATAGAGAGAGAGAGAATTGGGTTAGTAGAGTCAAGTAAATTTGATAGTGTGATCAATAGTATTTTATTGAGAGATGATTCATCCCAATTCAATATTTTGCTACCCTAAAAGAAGAGGCATTATTTTGGCTCATAACCAGCAGTGGAATTGTAAGCGAGTGAGAGAGAGATGGCTATCTTCAAACAGGCCAATACTGACATCATCTGGACAGAGTTGGACTATTCTGTCCTATTCAGAACTGGAGGACAGGTAGGCTACAGGTAAGTGGACAGGTTAGTCTCTCTCTCGCTCTCAAAATACATTTGTACAACATAAAAATAAGCTTAACCCAAAGTTTACAGATACAATGAAGAGGACCTGATAGAAACCAGTCTGATATGAGCAGGATATGATGAAACTCTTTGTAGTTCCAGACATTAAAATCTGAAGTTCAACCACAGAACCATGGTTGCATTTCACATAGACATATAATTAGTCTAGAAATATTTCAGTTCTTAAGTTCTTTCAGCCCCAGATATGTACAAGTATCACCCTGGAGCTATTGAAACATATTTCACCCCATCATAGACACAGTGAGACAGGCAGACAGGCAGGCAGACAGGCAGGCAGACAGGCAGACAGGCAGACAGGCAGATGGATGGACAGCATTTCATAATACTATAAATCAACTAAATAACTCCACAAATGTTTGAGACATTCACTGTATCCTCAGAAACACATGAGAATACACTAGATCACATTGAGTTGCACAGAAGCCATAACTTTCTTTGTGTAAATACATATCAGAATACAGAATAGAGCTATTATCATAAATGATGATAATTACATTTGGAACAAAATTCCGCATTTGAATGAAACGTAATCTTTAAAAAATGGATGAGGTTGATGTTCATCAAATCATGTTTATTCTCTAATCAACTCATCCAGAAAGAAGCAACCACTCAAGTTTAACTACCTGATCATCCCTGTATGAGAAGACACAACCAGATAAAAGCCAACATGTCAATTTAACATAAGTTACCTAGACTAATATATTTATCTGAAAATGTGTATTTGAATTATACATCAAAAGCACTGCAAGGTCAATAAAAAGGGAATACAATTAGAATAAAAGAGCAGGAGAACAACATCTGTCCTTCTGCCCCTGAACAGGGCAGTTAACCCACTGTTCCCCTGAACAAGGCAGTTAACCCACTGTTCCCCTGAACAGGCAGTCAACTGACTGTTCCCCTGAACAAGGCAGTCAACCCACTGTTCCCCTGAACAAGGCAGTTAACCCACTGTTCCCCTGAACAAGGCAGTTAACCCACTGTTCCCCTGAACAGGCAGTCAACCGACTGTTCCCCTGAACAAGGCAGTCAACCCACTGTTCCCCTGAACAAGGCAGTTAACCCACTGTTCCCCTGAACAAGGCAGTCAACCCACTGTTCCCCTGAACAAGGCAGTCAACCCACTGTTCCCCTGAACAGGCAGTCAACCCACTGTTCCCCTGAACAGGGCAGTTAACCCACTGTTCCCCTGAACAAGGCAGTCAACCCACTGTTCCCCTGAACAAGGCAGTTAACCCACTGTTCCCCTGAACAAGGCAGTTAACCCACTGTTCCCCTGAACAAGGCAGTTAACCCACTGTTCCCCTGAACAAGGCAGTTAACCCACTGTTCCCCTGAACAAGGCAGTTAACCAACTGTTCCTCGGCCGTCATTGAAAATAAGAATTTGTTCTTAACTGACTTGCCTGGTTAAATAAAGGTAAATACGATACAAATAAAAAGGATGGACTCACCTGATAGAAAGCTACAGACACAGCTGTCCTACACGTCCCAGACCGGGAGAGGAGAGAGTGACTGAGTAAGGAGGATGGACTCACCTGATAGAAAGCTACAGACACAGCTGTCCTACACGTCCCAGACCGGGAGAGGAGAGAGTGACTGAGTAAGGAGGATGGACTCACCTGATAGAAAGCTACAGACACAGCTGTCCTACACGTCCCAGACCGGGAGAGGAGAGAGTGACTGAGTAAGGAGGATGGACTCACCTGATAGAAAGCTACAGACACAGCTGTCCTACACGTCCCAGACCGGGAGAGGAGAGAGTGACTGAGTAAGGAGGATGGACTCACCTGATAGAAAGCTACAGACACAGCTGTCCTACACGTCCCAGACCGGGAGAGGAGAGAGTAACTGAGTAAGGAGGATGGACTCACCTGATAGAAAGCTATAGACACAGCTGTCCTACACGTCCCAGACCGGGAGAGGAGAGCGTGACTGAGTAAGGAGGATGGACTCACCTGATAGAAAGCTACAGACACAGCTGTCCTACACGTCCCAGACCGGGAGAGGAGAGAGTGACTGACTAAGGAAGTGTGCCTGCTAGATGAGGTCTCTGGTCAATCTTTCTCTTTCTTCTCCTGCCTCCCTCATTCCCTCCCACATTTCTTCTCTCTCTCTTTTTAAGAATGTTCCTGCTCACTCAGAAATGCTGACACACACACACACACACACAATTGTTTAATTGCATTTTGATTTAACTATAAACATAGTTTGGGGTGTGTGTGCATTTTAAATGGTGCTGTTGGGAAATAATGATCTGTTTTCAGATACTGTCTGTGTATAATTTCACTGTTGTACATAATCCCACACATCTCTTGTACCAATAGAGATAAAATGTAGTCACATGTAACAAATAAAGTCTCTTCTCACAACCCACTGCATCTCCTATAAACTCACAGGGAGACAAATCTCACTTGATAGACGGTAAAGTGATGAAACAGTTCAGTTTGTATCCTTGATTTTTCATGATCACATTAATAAAAGAACAATCTGCAGTACGGGAGGAGAGTCAACAGTGGGTGGATCTGAGTAATCGTTCAAACAAAAACATCCAGGTTGAATGACTGTAAATCATGTCTTACGCCTTCTAATGGGTTCAACTAATGCAAAAGTATTCCATCCTCCATGTTCTGTATTGACAGCATGGTGCTGTTGTCTCTACAGGGAGGAGAGATAGAATCCTATCTTAATAATGTCAAAAACAATCCAGACGTTTTATCTCAGAAACATAATGAAATACTGGGGTAATACCTTTGACATGAAAGAAGAATCAGTGTCTGTCCTTTGAATTTATGAATCAATTTAACCATTCAAATAATTCAACATGAGAGCGTATATGTCCTGTACATTCAAGACTGATTATGTGTCATGAATGAATTAATAAATTAATAAATGAGTGAATGAACCTAAATCATCAAATCATTCACATTTAGAGTCACATGTTTCTGCTAGTGACACCATCAAATTCTCTTCTCTGATAGGCTGACGGTTGCCTTTACACAACCTCGGTCCAGAATGTTTTACACAACAAGTCTTCGAGGAGGCCAACATTATGTAAGTCTGTGTGTGTGTGTGTTGTGTAAATGCTACCAACAGGAAGTTGCTATGGCAGGAATAGTTCCAAAATGTCAAGTTCCAAGTATCCCAAAGAAGCTGCGTAAACCACAGGGTATATATTTCCTTGTTGAGCCCAACCGCAAACCAGCGTTTTAAAATAGGCCCAGCCTCCTTGTCTCTCTCTCTCTCTCTCTCTGCTAGTGTAAGGGTGGTAGTCAGAGATGGGAGTATTGATGAGGGTATAGCACCAGTGAGGAACGTGTGATACGTGAGAGGTGGATTTCTAAGGTCACTTGCCCTCACTTCACTGTTTACCTAAGTGTGGCCGCAATTTCCTGATGAAGCAGGAAGAATAAAAAGCTGTTGTTTGACTCTGTGACTTCAAATTGAAGGTTTTGATAGACAATTGGAATCACAGCTGTTGTATTTTATACAGTGTAGTAGGCTTATATCTTCTGTATCTAAGACTATGCATGTCGTTTCCAAGGGAGACATCTCCAGGGGATTGTTCAGTCAAGCATCATGTGTCTTTATACGTTAGGGATTCTTCTGTTCTTCCCCCATGAATGATACATTTTCTAGAACTCATTTGTATATTAGCTTTCACCCTTACACTGTATGACATACAGCATGTCTTTATGGCTTCTATATGTAATACAGAAAGTTAGTCTGTTCTGGGATCAGTTCAGTGTTCAGTTGTGTTCATTAGGCCATGCAATGGAAAATGTTTTAAAACGTTTTGCAATGGAAACAAACTTTTTTTGTGTTTCCTATTGGGCATTTCCGATAAGAAGTCCCACAGTCCCTACCTGTTTCAGTAAATGTTATTCTATTTGGTCCCTCCTCCAGGTTTCCAGGTTTGTTTGTCTGCTTGTTGGAAAGGTGTTTATTTGATTTCTTACAGAATTAGCCACCTGGAATACTCTGCCCCTGACTGCTGTGTTGATAAACGTATTTCAGTGCAAGCACAAACCTCAGAGCTCCATTTTGAGAAGGACAGGGTGTATTCATAGGATTCATATTCTCATCGGCGATGACCGTAAATTCACAGGTAGACACAGATGGCATGGCTCTACAGATTTCTAAAATATTTATAAAACAGATATGTTTTCATATAAATTTCACACAAAAAAACATTTGTTTCCATTGTAAAACATTTCCCATTGCATGGCCTAATGAACACAACCGTGATCTACTGAACAAAATATAAATGCAAAATGTAAATTGATGGTCCCATGTTTCATGAGCTGAAATAAAAGATCCCAGAAGGTTTCTGTATGCCAAAAAGCTTATTTCTCTAAAATTTTGTGCACAAATGTTTACATCCCTATTAGCATTTCTCCCTTGCCAAGATAACCCATCCACCTGACAGGTGTGGCATATCAAGAAGCTGATTAAACAGCATGATCATTACACAGGTACACCTTGTGCTGGGGCAATAAAAGGCCACTAAAATGTGCAGTTTTGTCACACAATGCCACAGATGTCTTGAGAGAGCATGCAATTGGAATGCTGACTGCAGGAATGTCCACCAGAGCTGTTGGCAGAGAATTTAATATTCATTTCTCTACCATATGCCACCTCCAATGTAATTCTAGAGAATTTGGCAGTACGTCCAACCGGCCTCACAACCACAAACCACATGTATGACTTTGTGTGGGTGAGCGGTTTACTGATGTCAACATTGTGAACAGAGTGCCCCATGGTGGCTGTAGGGTTATGGTATGGGCTATGGACAATGAACACAATTACATTTTATAGATGGCAATTACATTGCACAAAAATACTGTGACAAGATCCTGAGGCCCATTTTTTTTAAAAGGTATCTGTGACCAACAGATGCATATCTGTATTCTAGTCATTTGAAATCCATAGATTAGGGCCTAATGAATGTATTTCAACTGAATGATTTCCTCATATGAACTGTAACTCAGTAAAAAAAAATCTATGAAATTGTTGCATGTTGAGTTTATATATTTTTTCAGTATATTTTTTATTCCGTTTTAGTCGATGTGTGTGTGTGTGTGTGTCAAAGATAAAAACTCTGTGGTTAGGATGTGTGGTGAAGGTTGGATGCAGCAGGGAGAATGTGTAACCACTAACCAGGGGGAGAAAGATAAACGTAGATTACAGTAATATTGAATGCGTGGGAAAAAATCAACTGCAAGCCCTCATTCTAAGACCACATGCCGCCTAGGGTAGGGTGTGTGTGTGCACGTGCCTGCCTGCATGCATGTCCCTGTGACTGTGTGAATCTAGAACCAGCAATCTAGTTGTTTGTGCCAGCCAGGCAGGCCGGGACAGGGTGTGTGAGACTGGGTGCTTGAGTGGCGGTCCCTCCCTGCATGGCCGGTAAACCAACACCGGAATAACCTGACGTAGCAGCAGTGGTGGAAAAAGTACTACATTGTCATACTTGAGTAAAAGTAAAGATATCTGAATAGAATAAGACTAAAGTAAAAGTCACTCAGTAAATACTACTTGAGTAAAAGTCTAAAAGTATTTGGTTTTAAAAATACTTAGGTATCAAAAGTAAATGGGATTGCTAAAATGTACTTAATTAAAACCTCTTCAGTTTTCACCTGAAATGACATACCCAAATCTAACTGCCTCTCGCTCAGGATCTGGATCAAGGATCTGCATATTATTGATACCATTTGAAAGGAAACACTTTGAACTTTGTGTAAATGTGAAATGAATGTAGGAGAATATAACACATTAGATCTTTTAATATTTTTTTGTACCATCATCTTTGAAATGCAAGAGATAGGCCATAATGTATTACTCTAGCCCAGGCACAATTTAGATTTTGGCCACTAAAATCTAAATTGTTTATCAGAGAGGTTTATCAAAGAGATCACACTGGAAGAACAGGCCCCTATCAGAGAGATCACACTGGAAGAACAGGCCCCTATCAGAGAGATCACACTGGAAGAACAGGCCCCTATCAGAGAGATCACACTGGAGGAACAGGCCCCTATCAGAGAGATCACACTGGAAGAACAGGCCCCTATCAGAGAGATCACACTGGAAGAACAGGCCCCTATCAGAGAGATCACACTGGAAGAACAGGCCCCTATCAGAGAGATCACGCTGGAAGAACAGGCCCCTGTCAGAGAGATCACACTGGAAGAACAGGCCCCTATCAGAGAGATCACATGGAAGAACAGGCCCCTGTCAGAGAGATCACATGGAAGAACAGGCCCCTATCAGAGAGATCACACTGGAAGAACAGGCCCCTGTCAGAGAGATCACATGGAAGAACAAGCCCCTGTCAGAAAGGTCACACTGGAAGAACAGGCCCCTATCAGAGAGATCACACTGGAAGAACAGGCCCCTATCAGAGAGATCACATGGAAGAACAGGCCCCTGTCAGAGAGATCACATGGAAGAACAGGCCCCTGTCAGAGAGATCACACTGGAAGAACAGGCCCCTGTCAGAGAGATTACTTGGAAGAACAGGCCCCTGTCAGAGAGATCACACTGGAAGAACAGGCCCCTGTCAGAGAGATCACTTGGAAGAACAGGCCCCTGTCAGAGAGATCACACTGGAAGAACAGGCCCCTGTCAGAGAGATCACATGGAAGAACAGGCCCCTGTCAGAGAGATCACACTGGAAGAACAGGCCCCTGTCAGAGAGATCACTTGGAAGAACAGGCCCCTGTCAGAGAGATCACACTGGAAGAACAGGCCCCTGTCAGAGAGATCACATGGAAGAACAGGCCCCTGTCAGAGAGATTACTTGGAAGAACAGGCCCCTGTCAGAGAGGAGAGATAGGAAAATAGGGATAGGAAAAGCAGCCAAATATACATGTCCGGGACACCCAACGCAAGGCTACGAGAGATCACACTGGACGACACAGAGCAACGGGAACTCAGGGCAGTTCGTATTATTCTGTATGTTGATCTGCGACACTCCCTTTCATATTATATATTACGTTACGTTAGGTTACATTATGAATGGAATAGCGGTCGTAAAATGTCATACGATTTATAGGATGCATAGTTTCATACGTCTTACCTAGTCACATAATAGCTTACAAATTGGATTAATAACTCATGACACATTTTGAAGGACGTATAGTATTATACATCTTTCTCTGTTACAAGGAAAATGACAGGAAGAATTTATGTTAGCAGTTAAGGGAACTAACAACAATGGTTAGGATAATTTACAGTTAAGGTTAGAACTACAATGACAAAGGTTAGGTCATTTAGGTAGCAAGTTAGGTGAATTGGGTTAAGTTTAGAATAAGGGTTAGGGGAAAGGTTAGCTAAAATGCTACTGTTGTCACCGACGTCACTCGAACATGCAATCTTTGATTGCTAGACGGTCACAGATTACGCCCACCCATCCTCCGCAACCAACCTCCCTACTTTCGTCTCTGTCTAAAGTAACTAGACCATTAGTAGGTATCATACATCTTGGAGGTGCTCAGAAATATGTAGAGAGAGAGATAAAGAGAGAGAAACATCTGTGAAGACAAAGAGGAACTGACTGTGTGAGCAGTGTATGTGTAGCTAATGTGCCTGACCTAAAGATTGGAAGAGGAGGTTGCAGAGTGTGTGTGTGTGTGTGTGTGTGAGAGAGAGTGAGAAAGAGAGAGCGAGAGACACACAGTCTTTAAGAGTATAGTTGCTGTGGCTGAGCTCTCTCACCATCTCCACCTCTCTAATTACGCAGCCCGGCCCTGCTCTGCCCTTAGCCACAATCAGCCAAGGCAGGCCAGAAATACATGCTCTCTCTCGCTCTTTCAGATACACAAAAGCATGCACACGCACACCTTTGTTTAAAAAAAATTGGAATTAGGGTATGCAGTTGATTTCCCCCATGCTTTTAACAATACTGTAATCTGAGTGTCTATCCTTCTCCACCTGGTTAGTGGTTACATACTCCCTACTGCATCCACCTCACATACTAACCACAATACACTTTTATCTGTGACACACACACACACACACACACAATCCATCCTCCATCACGCATACTAACCACCATATGCTTTTATCTTGCCTACATACACATTCCTCCATTGTTTCCACTCAGCTTCCTTCTGTGTGTGATGATATGGCCACCATATAGCACATCTGATCATCAGCAGCTCTGAATTCGAATAGTGAGTGTCACAGGAGTGACTTAAACCAAAATGTCAATGTCTTTTCTGGAAAACTAAATATACAAGGTATATATAAACGCTCACTCTCCCTTCAGTTTGTGTGGAGTTTAGTATTAATAGATTATACTACGCCCCCTGGTGTTAAGCAAGCTAAACCACACTCTGCGAACATAAAATAAACTCAGCAAAAAAAGAAAGGTCCTAGCACTGTCAACTGCGTTTATTTTCAGCAAACTTAACGTGTAAATATTTGTATGAACATAACAAGATTCAACAACTGAGACATAAACTGAACAAGTTCCACAGACATGTGACTAACATAAATTGAATAATGTGTTCCTGAACAAAGGGGGGGGGGGCAAAATCAGAAGTAACTGGTGTGGCCACCAGCTGCTTTAAGTACTGCAGTGCATCTCCTCCTCATGGACTGCTCCAGATTTTCCAGTTCTTGCTGTGAGATGTTACCCCACTCTTCCACCAAGGCACCTCCATGTTCCTCACCCTCCGATCCAACAAGTCCCAACTGTGCTCAATGGGATTGAGATCCGGGCTCTTCGCTGGCCATAGCAGAACACTGACATTCCTGTTGTGCAGGAAATCATGCACAGAACGAGCAATATGGCTGGTGGCAGTCATGCTGGAGGGTCATGTCAGGATGAGCCTGCAGGAAGGGTACCACATGAGGGAGGAGTCTTCCCTGTAACGCACAGTGTTGAGATTGCCTGCAATGACAACAAGCTCAGTCCGATGATGCTGTGACATACCGCCCCTGACCATGACAGACCCTCCACCTCCAAAATCGATCCTGCTCCAGAGTACAGGCCTCGGTATAACGCTCATTCCTCCGACCATCATCCTGGTGAGAGAAAAACCGCAACTCGGCAGTGAAGAGCACTTTTTGCCAGTCCTGTCTGGTCCAGCGACAGTTAACGTTGTTAGCGGTGATGTCTGGTGAGGACCTGCCTTACCACAGGCCTACAAGCCCTCAGTCCAGCCACTCTTGCGGACAGTCTGAGCACTGATGGAGGGATTGTGCGTTCCTGGTGTAACTCAGGCAGTTGTTGTTGCCATCCTGTACCTGTCTCGCAGGTGTGATGTTCGGATGTACCGATCCTGTACATGTGTTGTTACATGTGGTCTGCCACTGTGGGGACGATCAGCTGTCCGTCCTGTCTCCCTGTAGTGCTGTCTTAGGAGTCTCACAGGACGGACATTACAATTTATTGCCCTGGCCACATCTGCAGTCCTCATGCCTCTGTCGTGTCTTTGGCTATGCCAGATTAAGTGAAAGGACATGCTATTCTATAAAATTATTTTTCCGTAATTAATATTACCTGATTGAGCTGATCATGTAAATGTAATTAACTAGAGAGTCGGGGCACCACAAAATAATATTTATAGAGCTATTATCTTCCGACCTAGTAATATTTTACATCAATAGCAGTCAATATTAATCCTCACCTTATTTCAGTCTCATCTGAAAGTTGTAAATTCTTGGTTATCTGCATGAACCCTGTCTAACAAGTTGAATCAGCAATACGAAATTGGGTTTAATTATTTATTTACTAAATACCTAACTAATCACACAGAATTACACATACACATAATTAAGTCATAACTTGATTACAAATGACGTCATAAAGGAAGCGTCCCTAGCGGGCGGAACAGATATGACAGCTGGTTACACAAAAGAAAAGGGCTGGGTTTGAGTGAAAGAGCGGGAAGACTGAGGAACAAAGGGCGAAGCTGTGCTATCGTAAATACAGAATCTTATGAATTCTAAATTACCGCTCAGTTGGAAAAGGAAAATGCAACAAATATTTACTCTGAGCTGCGCTTCGGTAGGTTGGTGGTAGATGGAAGGCCGTGTTGCCCAACCGAGTCCTTTGAAGAATGTCTCTGCTGGTAAATTGGATACATTGTAGTAACGTTGTTGTGTGGTAAACGGGATACTCTGTCTGTTCCTTCCTAACCTGCGTTTGCAGCTGCTGTTGCTAACTCAACGGCTAGGAGGTATCACTTCTGTCGTGAAAAAGAGTTCAAAGTTCATACCATTCGCAACCAAAGCTCATGCTGATGTTGGCTTCGTTCTGTAGTTATTATCTGAATCATTCTGACATCGGACCGTCGTCTTCACATCCTCGGAACAGAAGGTTATATTGTCGTCAAGGCTTTATATAGGAAGGGAGAGGAGGGTGTGTTTGAAAGGTTGTATAGCCCATGCCCCTTCACAGGGACAGGCCACTGATTGAGCAGATAACCCAAATATCACATTTTAGAAGCTAAAATCACATTTCATCCCTTCATGAATAATTTCATATTCAAACATTTAATTTGAACAACAATTCCATGTGAATCCGATAACTCTGATGTGTAGACTTTCCACTGTAGAGTTTGTCATCTTATCAATTGATGAGAATGTCTCAGATGACAACTGAACTGACATCATATTCATTAAGTACCACCGCATATGTTCAATTGGTCGGATTACCAGAATATAGTTAATTTCCCCCCACCTTCTGATGTTCCCAGAATCTCTATGTTAACCAAGGGTTTGGCAAATGTAACATCAGTAGGGTAGAGAGAGGAAAAAGGGGGAAGAGGTATTTATGACTGTCATAAACCTACCCCCAGGCCAACGTCATGACACCTTGCAGCATGCCTAAGGCATGTTCACACAGATGAGCAAGCACTCTCGCATCTTTCTTTTGATGTTTTTCAGAGTCAGGAGAAAGGCCTCTTTAGTGTCCTAAGTTTTCATAACTGTGACCTTAATTGCCCACCGTCTGTAAGCTGTTAGTATCTTAACGACCGCTCCACAAGTGCATGTTCATTAATTGTTTACGGTTCATTGAACAAGCATGGGAAATAGTGTTTAAACCCTTTACAATGAAGATCTGTGAAGCTATTTTTTTGTGTGTTTTTTGTTGAATTTCTTACCCCTTTTTCGTGGTATCCAATTGTTTTTAGTAGCTACTATCTTGTCTCATCGCTACAACTCCCTTACGGGCTCGAGAGAGACGAAGGTTGAAAGTCATGCGTCCTCCGATATACAACCCAACCAAGCCGCACTGCTTCTTAACACAGCTCCATTCAGCCCGGAAGCCAGCCGCACCAATGTGTCGGAGGAAACACCGTGCACCTGGCAACTTTGGTTAGCGCGCACTGCGCCCGGCCCGCCACAGGAGTCGCCGGTGCGCGATGAGACAAGGATTTCCCTACCGGCCAAACCCTCCCTAACCCGGATGACGCTAGGCCAATTGTGCGTCGCCCCACGGACTTCCCGGTCGCGGCCGGTTATGACAGAGCCTGGGCGCGAACCTAGAGTCTCTGGTAGGACAGCTAGCGCTGTGTTATTTGGATTTTTACAAATTATCTTTGAAAGACAAGGTCCTGAAAAAGAAACATTTATTTTTTTGCTGATTTTTCTTCCTTACCCACTATCATCAGTCATCTGTGTGTTTACCATAAACTGTAAGACTTTGCAGTTGAAGATATAGTTGACAGCCTCCTCACAGTCTTTATCCAGCTTCAGCACCTGTGCATGGCTTTCTCCGCCTCACTGTACCTCTCCACACAGACAAGCACACTTACCTTCAGTGGTCTGCATAACCATATTTTATAGTTGATAAATAACCACAAGTGCAGAATATGTACCAGCATAGGACAGTTGTGTGGTGCCATGAATACAGTGAATAGAATAGGGTGTGTACTTGTGTGAGGAGGATGCCTCCACTGGTTAACATACAGTGCATCTGGATAGTGTTCAGACCTCTAGAATGTTCCAATTTTTTGTTACGTTACAGCCTTATTCTAAAATTGATTTTTTTTAAATCCCCCTCATCAATCTACACACAATACCCCATAATGACAAAGCAAAAACAGGTTTAGACATTTTTGCTCATTTATTTTTGAAAAATACAAAACTGAAATATCACCTTTACATAAGTATTGAGACCTTTTACTTAGTACTTTGTTGAAGCACCTTTGTCAGCGATTACAGCCTCGAGTCCTCTTGGGTATGACGCTACAAGCTTGGCACACCTGTGTTTGGGGAGTTTCTCCCAATCTTCTCTGCAGATCCTTCAAGCTCGGTCAGGTTTGATGGGGAGCAATGCTGCACAGCTATTTTCAGGTCTCTTCAGAGATGTTTGATCGAGTTCAAGTCCGGACTCTGGCTGGGCCACTCAAGGACATTCAGAGACTTGTCCTGGGATCTCTGTACTTTGCTCCGTTCATCTTTTCCTCAATCTGGACTAGTCTCCCAGTCCCTGCCGCTGAAAAACATCCCCACAGCATGATTCTGACACCACCATGATTCACCATAGGGATGGTGCCAGGTTTCCTCCAGACGTGACGCTTGGCATTCAGGCCAAATAATTCAATCTTGGTCTCATCAGACCTGAGAATCTTGTTAATCAAGGTTTGAGAGTCCTTTAGGAGACTTTTGGCAAACTCCAAGGGGGCTGTCATGTGCCTTTTACTGAGGAGTGGCTTCCGTCTGGCCACTCTCCCATAAAGGCCTGATTGGTGGAGTGCTGCAGAGTTGGTTTTCCTTCTGGAAGTTTCTCACATCTCCACAGAGGAACTCTGGAGCTCTGTCAGAGTGACCATCAGGTTTTTGGTCACCTCCCTGATCAAGGCCTTTCTCCCCCAATTGCTCAGTTTGGTCAGGCAGCCAGCTGTAGGAAGTCTTCTTCCATTTATTAATGGAGGCCACTGTGTTCTTGGGGACCTTCAATGCTGAAGAAATGTTTTGGTACCTTTCCCCAGATTTGTGCCTCGATGGACAATTCCTTCAACCTCATGGCTTAGTTTTTGCTCTGACATGAACTGTCAACTGTGGGATTTGTATATAGACATGTGTGTGCCTTTCCAAATCCTGTCCAATCAATTGAATTTACCACAGGTGGACTCAAATCAAGTTGTAGAAACATCAAGGATGATCAATGGAAACAGGATGCCCCTGAGCTCAATTTAGAGTCTCATAGCAAATAATTATGTAAATATGGTATGTCTTTTTTGTGTTATAAAATCAGCTAAACATTCTAAAAACCTGTTTTTGCTTTGTCGTTGTAGGGTATTGTGTGTAGATTTATGAATCTTTTTTACATTTTTTAAAATACATTTTAGAATAAGGCTGTAACGTAACAAAATGAAGAAGTATTCAAGGGTTCTTAATGCACTGTATACCATAACGGCAGGAAGAAAACAGAAATATTGACTGAGAGGCTGAAATTATTTGAATGAATATATTATGTACAAAAGGACTCTTTGGCAGACTTTCCCACATTTTAAATATTTTGTCAATTTGGAATGAACAGAGATTACATTGCTTGAGTTAAAAGTTTTGGGGAGTACAAAGTCATTAAAAAACACTTTCTCCTGAAATTGGGACTAGAGAGAAATGGACTCATACTAAAACTGGGCTTCGCACATAAATACTTTATTATTCATTTCTATCAAACTCATAAAACATGCATTTGCCCAAATTAGTGAATACTTGGGGTCACTGAACTAAGAAAACACACTTCTGTGAGTCTTTTAAAGATAATAGTATAGTGTTTTCTCATGTGACTTTATCCTAATATGAAGTTCTGATTTCTTTGACCAATCTCTACGAGGCCGAAAACCAGGCAACCACAAAAAAAGCAGAAACTCCCACCACATTTAATAACAATTCTTTCTCTCAACAGTTACTAAACAGATCGGGCTGATTTCTCAGACTAAGCTTAGTCCTGAACTAAAAATCACTTCAATGGAGAATATCCATTGTACGACTACAAACCGTCCCAGAAAGTTCTAGCGTCTGGTGAGTCATCATTTAAATCATATACCAACCAACCACTATGGTCTCACAGGTAAAGCAAATATACATATAAATACGCAAATATACATATAAATACGCAAATAAATAGCTAGATATAGCTACTAGAAATAGTTTGAGATATAGAGTAGTGTGGACTAAGAAAAATAACTATTCCATTTCTAGTGGCAGCTACAGCTCCTCACCACGAGAGGCTTGTTTTGATTCACTGGGTCTCGGAGAAGTTATCCATTTGCATTTGAAGGCTTGAGTGACAGAATAAAGAAACAGCTTACACGTATTGCCAGTGCAGACAGCCTTTGGTTGTCTACAAGCATTCTTTGGTTCAGACTAAATACTGAATGGAACCCTTGGGTCTACAGAATGGTGAAAATCTGAAGAGGAACACACAAATGGGAAAGTAGGTGTAGTTCCGTGTCCAAAGCCTCTCCCCTACTGAGTTGACTGTCACCCTCACTCGGACAGCTCTTGACAGCTTAAAAATGACAGAGGGACCGAATGACAGCCTAACGCTGCAGGGACAAACGATAGAGTGAGAAGAGCCTAAGAGGGCTTTACTGCAAAGTGGTGAACCCATTCCTGAAAACCAACCTCCTACTGTACCATTAGTAAAATCAGACAGCTATAAACCAAAGACGCAGCTAGCTTGGTCGTACATAGCTTCAGCTAGCAACTTTAGACTGCTGAGATGTACCCTCAAGCTTCGGTCTTGCCTACAGAGATTCAGTGACACTTTGCTTTAATGGGACACATTGAGAAGGTGCAAGGTCTAGAGAAGGTAGATTGAAACAGAGAGCAAAAAAACATATTTGGTTCATTTTACAAACAAGATGCTTATTTTCCAGATATTTTAAGGACTGGCGAACTAAACTTTAAACAAACCCTAACATAGAAAAAAGTTGGTGTCAGTTCTCAGTGTCAAAATCACCCAACAGATTTGGAGTGTGCATTTAAGCTGTTTGCCATCAGGTACAGTGGTAAAATGAAACATGGGTTAATACATTGAAAAACAAGGTTCTCTGTTAAATTGGTTGTGCACCTCTCTGCTCCACTCACACATTGCAATGGCCCATTTAGCTAAAGCCAATAGCACAGAGCCCATAGCCCACTGTATTGCAAGCCCTGGGCCATGTTCATTAGGGCATGACAAGGAAAACGTTTGAAAATGTGTGGCAAAGGAAAATTTGTGTTTCATATTGGAGAAATACATGTAGTCGCTCTCTGTTTCAGTCGATTTATTTCCATTTTGTGCCAAACTAACATGACCATTTTAGGAGGCATGTTACTTAGCACCAAGGCAGAGTGGAAGGGAGGAACCTCTTTCTTAGGGATGAACTGAAACATCAGGTTGAATCTGCTGCAGGCTGGATGGCTGCTGGTTCTTTGGTGTGGTGGTCCGGGTGGTTATTGGTTGTCCTTTGGTGTGGGGTGTGGAGAGCATGGCGGGGCCTGGTTCGTTCTGGTCTGGTGGTATTGGCATGGGAAGAGAGAGACATGGATGGGAGATGAGGATGAGGTGGAGAGCCCAGTTCCCTATGCCACAAACCCCAGACAGCAATAGTACTGATGTTAGCCATAGGGATAACTGATGCCAGCCGTAGGGCTAGCTGTAAGGCTAGCAAGGTTTTAAGGCTTCAAGGTGTTGAGGTTCGTTGCCATGCAAAGCCTAAAGGCCCAGCTGTGGTCAAGGGGGACTGCTGATGTCTTCTGGTCCATTACTACAGTCCTAATGCTCTTATATTATAGCACTCCTTATGCTGTCCTCCATTTTTATTAGTCTGAACATTCTACTCCATCACAACAACAGTCCTACACTGTCCATTTAATATTGAGTCCATCGTCATAACGGGGTCCCAATTTTATAGAAGGTCAGAATTGAGGAGGAAACATTTCACGGTAAAGTCTACACCAGTTGTATTGGGTTCATGTGACAAATAAAAATGTATCCGATTTGAAACGGTGCTCAGGGCTGCCAGGGCTTCCTGTCTTTGCCACTCTGTTCAGCAATGTGTTTGTAGCGACACTTGTCCCCAAAATGGCAGCCGGTGGTCCTCCAGAAGTAACACTCGTCTCCGTTCACTGGGCCACAACGTCTGGGACTGGAGAAGGGACAAGAAGGTTACGAAAATGTGATTTTGGGATGAAATTATACAAAATGTTAAGTGGGCGACATAGCTCATTGTCAACAGATTTCCTCTTGCTTCATTTTAAAGGGATACTTCATGATTTTGGCAATGAAGCCCTTTCTCTACTTCCCCAGAGTCAGATGAAGCCCTTTCTCTACTTCCCCAGAGTCAGATGAAGCCCTTTCTCTACTTCCCCAGAGTCAGATGAAGCCCTTTCTCTACTTCCCCAGAGTCAGATGAAGCCCTTTATCTACTTCCCTAGTCAGATGAGGGCTTTTCATATGGATTTTTTAACAAGATGATGCTGTTGAGTACGGCTGTTTGGGAGGCCCAAAGGGGGCAGTGCCGAGATTGTGTTTTTGAACACATGTAATCTAGGGCAAAAAAATATTTTTAACATAGGGCACCCTTACATTCTTTGGGTTGAACCCTAAGATTAACTTGTGGAATACATTTTCATGTCTCTGTGTGCAATTGCTAACTAGCATTAGCACAATGACTGGAAGTCTATAGTAACTGCTAGCATACTAGTAGATACCATAGACTTCCAGTCATTGCACTAAGGCTGGTTAGCATTGGCTCGCAAAACTACCTCCAACTTTTTTCATACTGGATCCAGACATAAAAAGGGTATCAATGAGTTCATCTGACGTAAGGGATAACTATTCCACCTTTTGAAGTTTTAGGTCAAGCGCCTGTGTGTGTGGGGAGGGGGCGGAGCGCCATTTCACCTTTCACTGATCTCAGCTTTAAAGGGGTGTTTTCTTACCCAGCAGCTGTCTGTTGCAATGCAAGGGGGCTGGTCTTGAGGGGGATGGGCAGAAGCCTCTGGCTGCGATGGTCTGGGTAGCGAACCACCAACCTTGTGTTCTCTATACTGTAGCCCTGTGGGAGAAACACATACTAATACATTAAGGTCAATAGAATATAAAAGAGTTTTAAAACATATAGACATACAAAATAAAAAACAAAAAAGCCACAGCATCTTATGAAGGTCACTGACGTTGAGTTTCTCCATGGCCCGCGATGCCATGTTGGCATTCTTGAAGTTGACGAAGGCACAGAACCGCTCGTGGAGAACTCGTATGCTGTCTATCTCCCCATAAGTTTTAAAGAGGTCCAACAGGTGTTTCTCAGTCAGCTCAGCGGTCACGTTCCCCACCCAGAGAGACACACAAGGGGCCCTGGAGGAGGAAGAGAGGCAGAACAGGGAAGAGACATCACTTATGTCCACAGGCATCAAGTTACACATACTTGTCCACACCAAATAAGGAAATCAAAAATGTATGTTTTTCTATTTGGGGCAATCACCCCTGACCCTTATAGGGTCAACAAGATTGGCTAATATCCACCTACCCTAGCAAGCCCAATGAGGAATCATGGCTCACCACTGAGGAAAAGAGTGAAGACAACTGAATTAGATCACACAAAAACATTTATGTATGATCTTCTACATTTCAGCAATAGCTCAGAAATGTGTTCCCTTTCCTTCGCATGTCATTTAAATTAGACTACTTCCTGACATTGCTGCCCTCTAGGCTTAAGAAGAGAAATTGCATGTTTTTTCATACCACTGGCACAGCCTGCACAGTGGTGTGTGTCCTCACCCCTAGAAGCCTCATGTGAGGTCAGCACAGCCTGTAGAGTGGTGAATCGCTCCAGCAGAGACATGCTCTGCCCCTCCTCAAAACCCAGATCCTAGAGATGGAGACGAGAGTGAGACAGAGTGAGAGGGAGCACTTCAACCTAAAAGGAAGCAATTCCCAAACCTTCCATAACAAAGCCATCACCTAAAGAGAGATGAACCTGGAGAAGAGTCCCTTTAGCAAGCTGGTCCTGGGGCTCTGTTCACAAACAGATGCCCCAGGACAGCAACACAATTAGATCCAACCAAAGCATGAGAAAACAAAAAGATAATTACTTTACACATTGGAAAGAATTAACTAAAAAAAGAGCAAACTAGAATGCTATTTGGCCCAAAACAGAGAAGTACACAGTGGCAGAATACCTGACCACTGTGACTGACCCAAAATTAAGGAAAGCTTTGAATATGTACAGACTCAGTGAGCATAGCCTTGCTATTGAGAAAGGCCGCTGTAGGCAGACCTGGCTCTCAAGAGAAGACAGGCTATGTGCACACTGCCCACAAAATGAGGTGGAAACTGAGCTGCACTTCCTAACCTCCTGCCAAATGTATGACCATATTAAAGACACATATTTCTCTCAGATTACACAGATCCACAAACCCAATTTTGATAAACTCCCATATCTACTGGGTGAAAGACCACAGTGTGCCATCACAGCAGCAAGATGTGTGACCTGTTGCCACACGAAAAGGTCAACCAGTGAAGAACAAATACCATTGTAAATACAACCCATATTTATGCGTATTTATTTTCCCTTTTGTATTTTAACCATTTGCACATCGTTACAACACAGTCATGGCCAAAAGTTTTGAGAATGACACAAATAATAATTTCCACAAAGTTTGCTGCTTCAGTGTCTTTAGATATGGAACACTGTTACTGTAATTTAGTTACTCCAATATGTTTTCATTAATTGAATTCCCTTAATCTATTTTATGAGAATTTGTAAGATTTTTGTTTGCATAAAATAGATGGAGACCAGTCTTATCAATAACAGAATTTATTCCCGGAGCGCGCTGCCACGTTACCACGAGCAACAGTTTATATACAATATCATGACGTTATTTCATTGCTTCTAAAATGAATCTCCTCCTCTCGACCGGGACAAAGGAACTTTAAAAGTTCATTCAAAGTTCATTCCAACTCACTAACACAAGACACACAACACAACTGAATTAACTTTTGACTCCTCACTATTATCGATCACCACTTAGCTGACAGTTCTAATTAAACAGAGAACCTAGGAATGCACTCACTGCCTTATCTAAAACACCCCAGAGCTCAGTTTCGTCGGTTCAACCATAGGTTAACTACCTTATCTGTTTACTTAATCCACAAACCATTCCTTTCTTCCTAGTTGGAATGGTGTTCATTAACTTTAATTACTCCTTGTCCGTGTCACACAATCCCTTCTTATGAACTCATATTGTTAATCAGATTTAATAAAACAGAGTATAAGTTTACTTAGTTACAGTTTCATTTAAAATAAGACTATTGTTCAGTCATTTAATCATAATTTTCCTAACAAATACTGAAGTATAATTACAAGCATTTCATAAGTGTCAAAGGCTTTTATTGACAATTACATGAAGTTGATGCAAAGAGTCAATATTTGTAGTGATGACCCTTCTTTTTCAAGACCTCTGCAATCTGACCTGGCATGCTGTCAATTAACTTATGGGCCACATCCTGACTGATGTCAGCCCATTCTTGCATAATCAATGCATGGAGTTTGTCAGAATTTGTGGGTTTTTGTTTGTCTACCCGCCTCTAGAGGAATGACCACAAGTTCTCAATGGGATTAAGGTCTGGGGAGTTTCCTGTCCATGGAACCAAAATAGCGATGTTTTGTTCCCCGAGCCACTTAGTTATCACTTTTGCCTTATGGCAAGGTGCTCCATCATGCTGGAAAAGGTATTGTTCGTCACCAAACTGTTCCTGGATGGTTGGGAGAAGTTGCTCTCGGAGGATGTGTTGGTACCATTCTTTATTCATGGCTGTGTTCTTAGGCAAAATTGTGAGTGAGGCCACTCCCTTGGCTGAGAAGCAACCCCACACATGAATGGTCTCTGGATGCCTCCTGTTGGTATGACACAGGACTGATGGGAGCGCTCACCTTGTCTTCTCCGGACAAGCTTTTTTCCGGATGCCCCAAACAATCGGAAAGGGTATTCATCAGAGAAAATGACTTTACCCCAGTCCTCAGCAGTCCAATCCCTGTACCTTTTGCAGAATATCAGTCTGTCCCTGATGTTTCTCCTGGAGGGAAGTGGCTTCTTTGCTGCCGTTCTTGACACCCGGCCATCCTCCAAAAGTCTTCACCTCACTGTGCGTGCAGATGCACTCACACCTGCCTGCTGCCATTCCTGAGCACTGGTGGTGCCCCGATCCCGCAGCTGAATCAACTTTAGGAGACAGTCCTGGCACTTGCTGGATTTTCTTGGGCGCCCTGAAGCCTTCTTCACAACAATTGAACCGCTCTCCTTGAAGTTCTTGATGATCCGATAAATGATTGATTTAGGTGCAATCTTACTGGCAGCAATATCCTTGCCTGTGAAGCCCTTTTTGTGCAAAGCAAGGATGACGGCACATGTTTCCTTGCAGGTAACCATGGTTGACAGAGGAAAAACAATGATTCCAGCACCACCCTCCTTTTGAGGCTTCCAGTCTGTTATTCGAACTCAATCAGCATGACAGAGTGATCTCCAGCCTTGTCCTCGTCAACACTCACACCTGTGTTAACGAGATAATCACTGCCATGATGTCAGCTGGTCCTTTTGTGGCAGGGCTGAAATGCAGTGGAAATGTTTTTGGGGGATTCAGTTAATTTCCATGGCAAAGAGGGTCTTTGCAATTCATCTGAACACTCTTCATAACATTCTGGAGTATATACAAATTGCCATCATACAAACTGAGGCAGCAGACTTTGTGAAAATTAATATTTTTGTCATTCTCAACTTTTGGCCACGACTGTATATATATACACACATAATGACATTTGTAATGTCTTTATTCTTTTGGAACTTCTGTGAGTGTAATGTTTACTTTTGTATATTATCTACATCACTTGCTTTAACATATACTTCCCATGCCAATAAAGCCTCTTGAATTGAGAGAGCGCGAGAGAAAGAGAGAGAGAAAGAGCACGACAGAGAAACAGAGAGAGAATGGCACGACAGAGAGGGAGACCGGGCTAGGCGCGACAGAGAGGGAGCGGGCGAGGCGCGACGGAACGAGAGCGGGCGAGGCGCGACGGAACGAGAGCGGGCGAGGCGCGACGGAACGAGAGCGGGCGAGGCGAGGCAGAGCGACTGAACGAGAGCGGGCGAGGCAGAGCGACTGAACGAGAGCGGGCGAGGCAGAGCGACTGAACGAGAGCGGGCGAGGCAGAGCGACTGAACGAGAGCGGGCGAGGCGCGACGGAACGAGAGCGGGCGAGAGGGAACGGGCGAGACAGAGCGGGCGAGAGAGCGCGAACAGAGCGGGCGAGAGAGCGCGAACAGAGCGGGCGAGAGAGCGCGAACGGAGTGGGCCAGAGAGCGCGAACAGAGCGAGCGCGAACAGAGCGAGCGAGAGAGCGCGACATTTCCCTTTTATCTAATATTAGGTTTTTGGTTGAAGATCTGATAACATTCAGTATCAAAAATATGCAAAAATAGAGAACGGGGGCAAATCCTTTTTCACGGCACTACACATGGAACAGCTGTGGGTCCCAGAGTAGCGGTGTGAAAAGCACTAAACCTAAACTCCAGTCTTTCTGTCCTCCGCTGCTTTTCATAAAAGAAAGGAGACTAGGAAACAGTTTAGGAGATCTGTAACAGCTATACATTGCCATTTCCCATACGTATCGTGAGCACGTTGGTAGCACATAGCCACGTGTGTGTGCAGGCTTGAACATGTGCATGTGTATTCAAAAATGTGTGTGTTCACCATAAGCTGTAAGACTTTGCAGTTGAAGAGATCATTGACAGCCTCCTCACAGTCTTTATCCAGCTTCAGCACCTGTTCCATGGCTTTCTCCGCCTCACTGTACCGCTACACACACACACACACACAGGAGGTCAAGACACATCAAGCCTGCATAAGCATATATTATATCATTTGTGAATAATCACTATACGGAGAATGTGCTTCCTATAGAATACAATAGAACAGGAGAGGACAGTTATGCAGTCTGTGGTCCACCTTCATCCCAATGAGTGCACTGCCCTTGCGGAAGTGTCCTTTAGGCCAGTCAGGTGCCAGCTGGATGGACCTCTCAGCATCAGACAGGGCCTGGGGGTACTGCTCCAAACAGCTATAACAGTACGACCGGTTCCCAAAGAACCTGGATGGACGGACAGACAGATAAACACACACAGATACAAGGAGACACACACACACAGAGACACACACACACACAGAGACACACACACACAGATACAAGGAGACACGCACGCACGCACGCACACACACACACACACACACACACACACAGATACAAGGAGACACGCACACAGACACACACACACAGAGACACACACACACAGATACAAGGAGACACGCACACACACACACACACACACACACACACACACACACACAGATACAAGGAGACACACACACACACAGAGACACACACAGAGACACACACAGAGAGACACACGCACACAGAGACACACACGCACACAGAGAGACACACACACGTACACAGAGACACACACACGCACACAGAGACACACACACACAGAGACACACACACACACACACACACACAGAGACACACACACACACAGAGACACACACACACACACACACACACACACAGAGACACACACGGAGACAGACACACACACGGAGACAGACACACACGGAGACACACACACAGATACAAGGAGACACACACACACACACAGAGACAGACACACACACACAGAGACAGACACACACACGGAGACAGACACACACACGGAGACAGACACACACACGGAGACAGACACACACGGAGACAGACACACACGGAGACAGACACACACACAGAGACAGACACACACACGGAGACAGACACACACGGAGACAAACACACACGGAGACACACAGAGGGTAAATTGTGGTTTATTGTCTATACCGTACTGTACCAATGTATTGATGTCAGCTAGATACAGTCAGCCTCCAGTATCTATGTTTTTGTGTCGGGTGCTAGGGTCAGTCTGTTATATGTGGTGTAATTCTCCTGTCTTATCTGGTGTCCTGTGTGAATTTAAGTATGCTCCCTCTAATTCTCGCTCTCTCCCCCTCCCGGAGGACCTGAGCCCTGGGACCAGTCCACCTGGTCGTGCTGTTTTCTAATATTTCTCTCTACAGCACCTGCGGTCTCGAACTCTCAATGCTCGGCTATGAAAAGCCAACTGACCTGTTACACCCTCGACAACCACTGTGATTGTTATTATTTGACCCTGCTGGTCATCTATGAACGTTTGAACATATTGGCCATGTACTGTTATAATCTCCACCCGGAACAGCCAGAAGAGGACTGGCCACCCCTCAGAGCCTGGTTCCTCTCTAGGTTTCTTCCTAGGTTCTGGCCTTTCTAGGGAGTTTTTCCTAGCCACCGTGATTCTACATCTGCATTGCTTTCTGTTTGGGGTTTTAGGATGGGTTTCTGTATAGCACTTTGACATCTACTGATGTAAAATGGGCTTCATATCTACATTTGATTGATTGATATTAGGACAGTGACACATGCGTGGTTGTTTAGGCTTTGAAATGATACAATGAGTATGAGGTTAAATTGTAGACTGTCAGCAGTAATTTGAGGGTATTTTCAATCATATCGGGTGAACCATTCAGAATTTGCAGCACTTTTCGTACATTTTAGGGGAACAAAGGTATTTGGACAAATTCACTTATTTGTGTATTAAAGAAATATAAAGTTGAGTATTTGGTTCCATATTCCTAAAACACAATGACTACATCAAGCTTGTGACTCTGCAAACTTGTTGGATGCATTTGCTGTTTGTTTTGGTTGTGTTTCAGATTATTTTGTGCCCAATAGAAATTAATGGTAATTAATGCAGTGTCATCTTGGAGTCACTTTTATTGTAAATAAGAATAGAATGTTTCTCAACACTTCTACATGAATGTGGATGCTACCATGGTTACAGATAATCCTTAATGAATCGTGAATAAGTGAGTGAGAAAGTTAGAGGCATAAATATAATACCCCCCCAAAATGCTAACCTCCCCTGTCACAACAAAAAAGTTGTCACTGTCCCAATACTTTTGGAGCTCACTGTAACTAGCGTATTGAGGTCAGAGGTCATGCGGTAGTAAGTGATATAATGCAGACATATAATGGTGTGACATTACCTGTAATCCTTTGGGTCGTATTTGATGGCTTCTGTAAACATAACGACGGCCTGAGAATACTGGCCCTCCTGCACCAGCTTGATCCCTTTTTCTACAGGGCACATACACAGCCAGAGGCTCAAATGTACAAACAACATCTGAGCATGTTTGCACAGCAAGGTGTGTGTGTGTGTGTGTGTGCACCCGTATGTGTTTGAGGGTGTGTACAGAGAGTAGTATAAATGCACACACTCACCTGTCAACGAGGCGCTTCTCTTAGTCACAGCATCTGTTCCATTCACCTGAAAAAACCAGAACATGTTCCCAAAAAAGTCAGGCAAATACATTAATTTGTTCGCATATTAGCTCCCTAGAGTTTGTCCTACCTAGGAAAATGTTTACTGTGACTGTAACCTGCAGCTCTAGGCCTGGGTTGCTGTTATAACATGCTAATTAGCACTTTGTGGAAAGGTGTTAGATAAAAAGCACGTAGGCCTAGGATACATATATATATATAATAACCTGTCACGGCCTACAGATATCAACACGATGGGAGACCAGATAAAAGCCCTTTGCTTATTCATGAAAAGATTGTTGGAGTTAGATGAATAGTATTTTTATACAAACATACAGTACCAGTCAAAAGTTTACACCTACTCATTCCAGGGGTTTTCTATATTTTACTATTTTCTACATTGTAGAATAATATTGAAGACATCAAAACTATTGAATAACACATATAGTAAGATGGTGCCGAAGAGGATGGCTGACGTTTTAATGCTCCTAACCAATTGTGCTATTTTGTTCGTTTTCTAGCTTATTTGTTTACTTATTTTGTACATAATGTTGCTGGTACCGTCTCTTATGACCAAAAATAACTTCTGGACATCAGAACTGGGATTTACTCACCACGAACTGGAAGAAGCTTTTTCCTTTAATGAGTCTGATGAGAAAGATATACTGCTCTCCCGGGAACAGGCCCAGATCCATGTCATTTGCGTGAAGAAAACATGGAGGAAAAGAGGATGCAGATCACGCTGCCTTCTGAGAATCCGTAGGCGATCAGAGTAAACTCCCACTGCCATCAATTCTACTTGCTAACATGTAATAAATCAAATTGATTATCTATGATTATCCTACCAACAGGACATTAAGAACTGTAATATCTTATGTTTCACTGAGTCGTTGCTGAACGACAACACGGATAATATAGAGCTGGAGGGAGTTTCAATGCACAAGCAGAACAGAGAAGCTACGTCTGGTAAGACGAGGGGTGGGGGTGTGTTGTCTTTTTGTCAATAACAGCTGGTGCGCAATGTCTAGTATTAAAGAAGTCTAGAGGTATTGCTCTCCTGAGGTAGAGTACCTTATGATAAGATGTAGACCACACTACCTACCATCTAAACTATTTGTAGCTGTCTATTTACCACCACAGACCGATGCTGGCACTAAGACCAACGCTCAACCAACTCTAAAGGCCACAATCAAACAAGAAAATGCTCATCCAGAAGCGGCGCTCCTATAGTGGCCAGGGACTTTAATGCAGGCAAACAAATCAGTTTTACCAGATTTTTACCAGCATGTCACACATGCAACCAGAGGGGAAAAAAACAACAACCTACAGACCACCTTTACTCCACACACAGAGATGCATACAAAGCATTCTCCCACCCTCCATTTGGCAAATCTGACCATAATTCTATCTTCCTGATTCCTGCTTACAAGCAAAAACTAAAGCAGGAAGTACCAGTGACTCGCTCAACACGGAAGTAGTCAGATGACGCGGATGCTACGCTACAGGACTGTTTTGCTAGCACAGACTGGATGAATCACGGGAATACATTTCAATGGCTTTATCAATAAGTGCATCGACGACGTCATCCCCACAGAGACCGTACCTACTAGAGGTCGACCGATTATGATTTTTCAACGCAGATACCGATTATTGGAGGACCAAAAAAAGCCGATACCAATTCATCTGACAATTTTTTTTGTTGTTGTAATAAATGACAATTACAACACTGAATGAACACTTATTTTAACTTAATATAATACATCAATAAAATCAATTTAGTCTCAAATAAATAATGAAACATGTTCAATTTGGTTTAAATAATGCAAAAACTAAGTGTTGGGAGAAGAAAGAAAAGTGCAATATGTGCCATGTAAAAAAGCTAACGTTTAAGTTCCTTGCTCAGAACATGAGAACATGTGAAAGCTGGTGGTTCCTTTTAACATGAGACTTCAATATTCATTGTAAGAGGTTTTAAGTTGTAGTTAATATGGTATTTATAGGACTATTTCTCTCTATACCATTTGTATTTCATATACCTTTGACTATTGGATGTTCTTTTGGGCACTTTAGTATTACCAGTGTAACAGTATAGCTTCCGTCGCTCTCCTCACCCCTACCTGGGCTCGAACCAGGAACACATCGACAACAGCCACCCTCGAAGCATCGTTACCCATCGCTCCACAAAAGCTGCGGCCCTTGCAGAGCAAAGGCAACAACTACTCCAAGTCTCAGAGCGAGTGAAGTCACCGGTTGAAACGCTATTAGCTCGCACCCTGCTAACTAGCTAGCCAATTCAAATTCGTTACACCAACCTAATCTCGGGAGTTGATAGGCTTGAAGTCATAAACAGCGCAATGCTTGAAGCACAGGGAAGAGCTGCTGGCAAACGCAGTAAAGTGCTGTTTGAATGAATGCTTAGGAGCCTGCTGCTGCCTACCATCACTCAGTCAGACTGCTCTATCAAATCATAGACTTAATTGTAACATAATAACACACAGAAATATGAGCCTTTGGTCATTAATATGGTCGAATCCGGAAACGATCATTTCGAAAACAAAACATTTATTCTTTCAGTGAAATACGGAACCATTCCGTATTTTATCTAACGGGTGGCATCTCTAAGTCTAAATATTGCTGTTACATTGTACAACCTTCAATGTGAAGTCATAATTACGTAAAATTCTGGCAAATTAGTTCGCAACGAGCCAGGCGGCCCAAACTGCTGCATATACCCTGACTCTGTTGCAAGAGAAGTGACACAATTTTCCTAGTTAAAAGAAATTAATCTTAGCAGGCAATATTAACTAAATATGCAGGTGTCACACCCTGACCATAGTTTACTTTGTATATTTCTATGTTTTGGTTGGTCAGGGTGTGAGCTGAGTGGGCATTCTATGTTTCATTGTCTAGTTTGTCTATTTCTATGTCTGGCCTGATATGGTTCTCAATCAGAGGCAGGTGTTAGTCATTGTCTCTGATTGGGAACCATATTTAGGTAGCCTGGGTTTCACTGTGTGTTTGTGGGTGATTGTTCCTGTCTCTGTGTTTGCACCAGATAGGACTGTTTCGGTTTTCGTTACGTTCTTTGTTTTGTAGTGTTTGTATTGATTAGTGTTTTTACGTTTGTTTATTAAACATGGATCGCAATCTACACGCCGCATTTTGGTCCGACTCTCCCTCACCACAAGAGAACCGTTACAGCAGGTTTAAAAATATATACTTGTGTATTGATTTTAAGAAATGCATTGATGTTTATGGTTAGGTACACGTTGGAGCAACGACAGTCCTTTTTCACGAATGCGCACCGCATCGATTAAATGCAACGCAGGACACGCTAAATAAACTAGTAATATCATCAACCATGTGTTGTTAACTAGTGATTATGATTGATAATTTTTTTACAAGGTAAGTTTAATGCTAGCTAGCAACTTACCTTGGCTTCTTACTGCATTCACGTAACAGGCAGGCTCCTCGTGGAGTGCAATGTAAGGCAGGTGGTTATAGCGTTGGACTAGTTAACTGTAAGGTTGCAAGATTGAATCCCCGAGCTGACAAGGTAAAAATCTGTCAATCTGCCCCTGAACAAGGCAGTTAACCCACCGTTCCTAGGCCATCATTGAAAATAAGAATGTGTTGTTAACTAACTTGCCTAGTTAAATAAAGGTGTAAAATTATTATTGTTATATATTTTTTTGAATCTGCCAAAAATACAGATTTTCGATTGTTATGAAAACTTGAAATCGGACCCAATTAAATCGGCCATTCTGATTAATCGGTCGACCTCTAGTACCTACATATCCCAACCAGAAGCCATGGATTACAGGCAACATCCGCATTGAGCTAAAGGCTAGAGCTGCCACTTTCAAGGAGCGGGACACTAATCCAGACACTTATAAGAAATCCGCTTTACCTTCAGATGAACCATCAACCATACAGGATTAAGATTGAATGCTACTACACAGTCTCTGAACCCCTTCCAATGTGGCAGGGCTTTGATAACTATTACGGACTACAAAAGGTATACCCAGACGCGACCTGCCTAGTGACGCGAGCCTATCAGACGAGCTAAATGTCTTTTATGCTTGCCTCAAGGCAAGCAACACTGAAGCATGCACGAGAGTACCAGCTGTTCTGGATGACTGTGATAATGCTCTCGGTAGCCGATGTGAGCAAGACCTTTAAACAGGTCAACATTCACAAAGCCATAGGGCCAGATGGATTACCAGGATATGTACTCAAAGCACGCGAGAACCAACTGGCAAGTGTTTTCATTTACATTTTCAACCGCTCCTTGTCTGAGTCTGTAATACCTACATGTTTCAAGCAGACCACCATAGTCCCTGTGCCCAAGGAAGCGAAGGTAACCTGCCTAAATGATTACCGCCCCATAGTATTGGACAGTAATCAAAAATGCTTCGAAAGGCTGGTCATGGCTTACATCAACAGCACCCTCCCGTATACCCTAGACCCACTCCAATTCGCATACCGCCCCAACAGAGCCACAGATAACGCAATCGCACTACACACTGCCCTTTCCCACCTGGACAAAAACACCACCTATGTGAGAATGCTGTTCATTGACTACAGCTCAACGTTCAACACCATAATGCCCACGAAGTTCATCACTAAGCTAAGGACCCTGGGCCAAAAACACCTTCCTCTGTAACTGGATCCTGGACTTCCTGACCGGCCACCCTCAGCTGGTAAGGGTAGGCAACAACATGTCTGGCACGCTGATCCTCAACACTGGGGCCCCTCAGGGGTGTGTACTTAGTCCCCTCCTGTACTCCCTGTTCACCCATGACCGCATGGCCAAACACGACTCCAACACCATCATTAAGTTTGCTGATGACACAACAGTGGTAGGCCTGATCACCGACAACGATGAGACAGCCTATAGGGAGGTGGTAAGAGAACTGGCAGTATGGTGGCAGGACAACATCTACCTCAATGTGAACAAGACAAAAGAGCTGATCGTGGACTACAGGACGAACAGGCCCCCATTAACATCAACGGGCTGTAGTAGAGTTTCAGGTTCCTTGGTGTCCACATCATTAATGAGCTATCATGGTCCAAACACACCAAGACAGTCATGAAGAGGGCACAACAAAACCTTTTCCCCCTCAGGAGAGACTGAAAAGACTTGGCATGGGTCTCCAGATCCTCAAAAAGTTATACAGCTGCACCATCGAGAGCATCCTGACCGGTTGCATCACCGCCTGGTATGGCAACTGCTCGACATCTGACCGTAAGGCACTACAGAGGGTGGTGCGTACGGCCCAGTACATTGAGGCCAATATTCCTGCCATCCAGGACCTCTATACCAGGTGGTGTCAGATGAAAGCCCATGAAATTGTCAGCGACTCGAGTCACCCAAGTTATAGACAGTTTTCGCTGCTACCGCACAGCAAGCGGTACCGGGGTGCCAAGAACACTGATGAAAAATTTATCAAGTAGCCTCCGGACTATTACATTGACAACCCCCCCCCTCCATTTGTTTTGTACACTGCTGCTACTAGCTGTTTATTATCTATGCATAGTCACTTCACCCCTACCTACATGTACAAACCATCAAGTGCTATGTTGAAACTGGCTCTCATGAGGACCGCCACAGAAAAGGAAGACCCAGAGTTACTTCTGCTGCAGAGGATAAGTTCATTAGAGTTAACTGCATCTCAGATTGCAGTCCAAATAAATGCTACAGAGTTCAGGTAACACACACACATCTCAACATCAACTGTTCAGAGGAGACTGTGTGAAATCAGGTCTTCATGTTCAAATTGCGGCAAAGAAACCACTACTAAAGAACACCAATAAGAAGAGACTTGCTTGGGCCAAGAAACACGAGCCATGGACATTATTAGACTGGTGGAAATGTGTTCTTTGGTCTGATGAGTCCAAATTTGAGATTTTTGGTTCCAACCGCCGTGTCTTTGTGAGACGCAGAGTATGTAAACAGAGGATCTCCATTGTGATGGTGCTTTGCTGGTGACACTGTCAGTGATTTATTTCGAATTCAAGGCACACTTAACCAGCATGGCTACCACAGCATTCTGCAGCGATACACCATCTCATCTGATTTGTGCTTAGTGGGACTATCATTTGTTTTGCAACAGGATAATGACTCAACACACCTCCAGGCTGTATAAGGGCTATTTGACCAGGGAGGAGAGTGATGGAGTGCTGTATCAGATGATCTGGCCTCCACAATCAACCGACCTCAACCCAGTTGAGATGGTTTGGGATGAGTTGGACCGCAGAGGGAAGCAAAAGCAGCCAACAAGTGCTCAGCATATGTGAAAACTCCTTCAGACTGTTGGAAAAGCATTCCAGGGAAAGCTTGTGGAGAGAATGCCAAGTGTGCAAAGCTGTCATCAAGGCAAAGGGTGGCTACTTTGAAAAATCTCAAATATTAAATACTTTTTGGGTTACTTCATGATTCCATGTGTGTTATTTTATAGTTTTGATGTCTTCACTATTATTCTACAATGTAGAAAATAGTAAAAATAAAGAAAAACCCTTGAATGAGTAGGTGTGTCCAAACTTTTGACTGGTACTGTACGTCTCAGCTACCATTACACAACAACTGCGTTTCTTGGACATACTAGTCGTTTACAATTCAACCGAGAGTGGCAGAAGTGAAATGTTACAATTGACCCCGTAAACAGGCTGCAGGGCAGTGTTAATTTTGTCAACAATAACTATTGATGAAAAATATTTGTCAACTACCTGTTTTTCCCTGATGAAAACTAATGACAAAAATGAAATTGTTGCGTTTATATTTTTGTTCAGCATATTTTCATCAACTATACCAATCAAAAGACCTTTTCTTACTCTAAAATGATACATCATTAGACACATGGAATGTTCCACAGGACAATCCAAAAAAGAGAAGTGACAATTTAGAATGATAGTAAAAGGTGCAAACACAGATTTTCTTTCAATCATCACATCAATTAGTTCCTATTTTAACCATTTTGAGATGTAAAAAATGCTCCTGAGCACAATTTAACACAGCACTCTAGACTAAGGCGTCCAATTTACCCCTGGTCTCCCTTATTACAGTAGACAGTTAGCCATCAACACTCCTACTACTGACAGCAACCTATTGCCAACACTCCTACCACAGTAAACAGTTACTGTATCTAGCTATCCTTAGCCCCAACACTCCTACCACAGTAAATAGTCACTGTACCTCGCTATCCTTAGCCCCAACACTCCTACCACAGTAAATAGTTACTGTACCTCGCTATCCTTAGCCCTGACACTACCACCAGATCAGACAGTTAGCCATCAACACTCTTAGTGCAGACAGCAAGTAATCACCAACACTGCTATAACAGCTATCAAACAGCAAGCTTTCACCAACTAGCTAGCTACCTAGCTATCCTTAGCCCCAACAACACTTCTACAACGCAGTGACTTCTAGATGGCAAGATATCCTAAGCCTCACAGCAGACAGCTAGCTAGCTATCATCAACACTCCTACCACAGAAACATCTTTAACTTCTAAGTAGCTAGCTAGCTATCGTTGCCACAACAACTCTTCCAGACAGACATCAACAAAACACCCATCTAGCTAGATATCCTGGCTAGCACCACTCTTACCATTGCAACTAGCCAGCAAGGTAGATATCCCAAAGCTCACGGTCCACTTACCTCTCTGGTTCTGCCCTCATTCTCCTTGGACTTGCGCCCAGGTTTGGTCCAGCCTTTTGGCCTGATGTGGCTAGCAGCGTTGGCAAAGAATGCACTGCTCACATCCCACTCCGGTTCCTACAGTAGAGAGACAAAAATAAAGACATCATATGTGTGAGAGAGAGTAGTTTACTAAAAGGTACCCATCAGTGTGTATTAAGACTCCTCAAGTAGAGACGGCTCCCCTAAACTAGCCTGGGTAGCTTCCCAGACTGTTTCTTGACTCAACAACACTACATAATTGGCCTGGTTCCACCTCAGTTTGTGCGGTCTTTACAATTCCTATAGTCATTGTCACAGACAGCATAAACAGACCTGGGACCAGGCTCTTAAGCCATTGCCAAGATGGAGTCAATCTTTCCCTACCTCTTCAGAGTGTCGTGCAGTGGTCTTCTGGGGTCCTTTAGTCCCCGAGGGGGCTGGGGATGGGGCGGGAGGCTCCTTGGAGCAAGGAATGGCTGCTCTATCCTCTTTTTCTTCTTCTTGCTCCTGCTCCTCAAGCTCAGAATCGCTCTCCTCTGCTTCCTCCTCCTCAGATTCACCACCATCATCATCCTCATCTTCAGCGTCCTGGTAAACACACACAGTTAGAGAGAGCATATTATAACCTAGCTGGAATAACAACTGTCCATTCCTTTTTATAACAACCATTCCTTTCTATACAAACCATTCATTTTTTCGATTATTGCAAATTAGGGTGCTAATCGTCATATGATTCAGATTAATTTAGAAGACATGTAATATTGGTTTGTAGTTTACCTGCTCGTTGCTCTCAGGCATCTTCACCTGCTCCAGCTTCTTGCGCTCCCGTTGACGCTGAGAGAAACATAGAAACAGCATCACGCATCAGGAATACAGATGACTATGTTGTTCACTATGGCTCAGGAGGAGTAGGTGTGTGTGTGCGCGTGTTGCTCACCTTCCTCTTGGCTCTGCGTCGCTCCACTCTGCGTTTGGCCTTCTCCTCCTCACTCAGACTGTCCTCCCCACTGATGTCCTGTTCCTTAAAGACATTATCTGGTACTACTGTATACTTTCTAGCCAGTAGTTCTGAAAGTAGTGCTCACGAACCGTAAGGGGTCCTCGAAAATTGCATACTACGTCACATTTGTGCAGATATGTGTACCACATCATTGCTCTCCCTCTACTGTGTGTGTGCAACACTTGTTGGCTGTCACTCAAATGCTGAGGGACTGAAGCTCATTGGCTTAGAAGTCAAATTGCTAGGAGGCTGGTAGCCGTGGGGGAAAATGTAGGGGAAAATGGTGCAGCACAGCTCCCAGAAAAAGCGTTGCTTTGAAACTAGAGATTTCGTGGCTAATTGAGGTAAGACAGTAATTCCGCTCATAGATTATGCATGTATGAACTACACATTGGCACATCCAGCACAAAGCGGGAGGTTAAAGTCATCGCCTAAGTTCCAGAGCATGCCATTTAACTTTAAGACCACAATGCTCCGAACACTGTCAAACATACATTGTCCTTCAGTGTAACATGTCCTTACCTCTGATTGATAGTGTCACATTATTTTCAGGAAAATCATTCGTATGGAGATTCCTGCAAAAAATATGATTTGAAGATGATTACCTTACCTGAGACAGTGTGACGTCATCGGTGGGGTCAGGGGTCACTGCTCCACACTCCATCTCCTCCTGGCCCTGGGCACTGGGGGCTTCTGGGCAAAAAACAAAAACATACGAGGGTACAAAACATTAGGAACAACTTAATATTGAGTTGAACCCCCATTTACCCTCAGAACAGCCTCAATTAATCAGGGCATGGACTACAAAGAGTTGAAAGCATTCTACAGGGATGCTGGCACATGTTGACTCCAATGCTTCCTTTCCTCAGTTGTTTCAAGTTGGCTGGATATCCTTTGGGTGGTGGACCATTGTTGATACACACGGGAAACTGTTCAGCGTGAAAAACTCAGCAGCGTTGCAGTTCTTGACACACTCAAACCTGTGCGCCTAGCACCTGCTACCATACACCATTCAAATGCACATCAATATTTTGTCTTGCCCATTCACCCTCTGAATGGAACACATAGATAATCCATGTCTCAATTGTCTCAAGGCTTAAAAGTCCTTCTTTAACCTGTCTCCTCCCCTTTATCTACACTGATTGAAGTGGATTTAACAAGTGACAAAGGATCATAGCTTTCACCTGGATTCAGGTGGTCAGTCTATGTCACAGAAAGAGTAGGTGTTCCTAATGTGTACATCAGGGTTCTATTCATACGTTGCATGCTCAAAGAGGTAAGCCAATCAATGTCTGTAATAGAGAATTGGTTGAAACCTAGCTAACATTAACAGAACTGTGCGGTCCGATACAGGCTTGAACCAGGTCACGGCTGCGCTGACATCGGATTCAAGTCAGTCTGTCACGCACATACGTCTAACGACTGAACATTCCTTCTGCAAAAGGAGAACTGAGAATATATATTTTTTTAAATATTGTTTATGGTCAAAGCCTTAAAACAGGGGTGTCAATTTCATTCCATGGAGGGCCTAGTGTCTGCTGGTTTTAGTTTTTTATCCTGTCAATTAAGACCGAGAGAATTAGATGAGGGAAGTTCCTTACTAACCAGTGACCATAATTATCAATCAAGTCCAAGGGAGGAGCGCCTCTGTGGAATGAGTTTGACATGTGTCTTACACTGACAGGATTCCATCTTCTGTGTTTTACATTTCGAGCTTTGAATTCTGATGGACCAAAACGAGAAGTGAAACAGCTGTCAAGAGGTGTACATGTGACTTCTCTAGAAATACAGTGCATTCAGAAAGTATTCAGACCTTGACTTTTTCCACAGCCTTATTCTAAAAATGATTAAATTGTTTTTTTCCCCATCAATCTACACACAATACTCCATCATTTGGCAAATGTATAAAAAATACTAAACTGAAATACACATAAATATTCAGACCTTTTACTCAGTACTTTGTTGAAGGACCTTTGGAAGCGATTACAGCCTCAAGTCTTCTTGGGTATGCCGCTACAAGCTTGACACTCCTGTATTTGGGGAATTTCTAACATTCTTCTCTGCATATCCCTTTCAAGCTCTGTCAAGTTGGATGGGGAGCGTCGCAGCACAGCTATTTTCAGGTATCTCCTGAAAATAGGATATTCGATCGGGTTCAATTCCGGGGTCTTGCTCGGCCACTCAAGGACATTCAGAAACTTGTCCCGAAGCCACTCATGCGTCGTCTCTGCTGTGTGCTTAGGGTCATTGTCCTGTTTGACGGTGAACATTCGCCCCCAGTCTGAGGTCCTGAGCGCACTAGAGCAGGATTTCACCCAGGAACTCTCTGTACTTTGCTCTGTTCATCCTGACACCCAGTCCCTGCCGCTGAAAAAAAGCCAGGTTCACTCCAGACGTGACGCTTGGCATTCAGGATAAATAATTCAATCTTTCATCAGACCAGAGAATCTTGTTTCTCATAGTCAGAGTCCTTTAGGTGCCTTTTGGCATAATCCAAGCGGGCTGTCATGTGCCTTTAACTGAGGAGCGGCTTCTGTCTGGTCACTCTACCATTATGGCCTAATTGGTGGTGCTGCAGAGATGGTTGTCCTTCTCGAAGGTTCTCCCAAGTACACTGAAGCTCTATCAGAGTGACCATCGGGTTCTTGGTCACCTCCCTGACCAAGGCCCTTTTCCCCCCGATTGCTCAGCTCCAAGGAGAGCTGGCCGCACGGTGGTTCCAAACTCCTTCCATTTGATAGTGATGGAGGCTACTGTGTTCTTGGGGACCTTCAATGCTGCAGAAATGTTTGGGTACCCTTCCCCAGATCTGTGCCTTAACACAAACCTGTCTCTGAGCTCTACGGACAATTCCTTCAACCTAATGGCTTAGTTTTTGCTCTGACATGCACTGTCAAATGAGGGGGCTTAGGTGTGTGCCTTTCCAAATCATGCCCAATCAATTGAATTTACCACAGGTGGACTCAGGTGGAATCAAGTTGTAGAAACATCAAGGATGATCAATGGAAACAGGATGCACCTGAGCTCAATATTGAGTCTCAAGGCAAAGGGTCTGAATACTTATGCAAATAAATGTGCAAACTTTTTTTTAAACTGTTTTCGCTTTGTCATGTTTTTTTTCTTCTTCTTTCATGTATGTTAGAATAAAGCTGTAATGTAACAAAATGTCTGAATACTTTCCAAATGCACTGTATGCTTGGCTGTGACACCAATCTGTGCCTTTCCACAACTTTGTCCCTGAGTTTTTTTATTTTTAAGATCCTTGGTGCTCATGATTGAGTGTTTGCTTTGCAAGTCACTACTAGCAGACAGAACCTACAGGAACTGCTGAATGAATCCTGAAATCATATGAATCAGTACAATTTAACACAGGTTGAGGCCAATAAACTTGGTGTGTGATTCTGAATGTGATTGGTTAGCCCTGAGCTAATTTAGGATTGCTATTACAAGGTGGGTGGAAGCTAACAGTAAGCAACCAAGCTATTCCATTTATTGATTTTCAAAAGAATACATAAAAAAATGTCACTTGTGCAGTAGAATGTGTAGATCAAAGGGTGTTAAGTACACTGCTCAAAAAAATAAAGGGAACACTAAAATAACACATCCTAGATCTGAATGAATGAAATATTCTTATTCTTTTTAAATACTTTTTTCTTTACATAGTTGAATGTGCTGACAACAAAAATGATCAATGGAAATCAAATGTATCAACCCATGGAGGTCTGGATTTGGAGTCACACTCAAAATTAAACTGGAAAACCACACTACAGGCTGATCCAACTTTGATATAATGTCCTTAAAACAAGTCAAAATGAGGCTCAGTAGTGTGTGTGGCCTCCACGTGCCTGTATGACCTCCCTACAACGTCTGGGCATGCTCCTGATGAAGTGGCGTTGGTGGAAGGAGCGAGACATGATGTCCCAGATGTGCTCAATTGGATTCAGCTCTGGGGAACGGGCAGGCCAATCCATAGCATCAATGTCTTCCTCTTGCAGGAACTGCTGACACACACCAGCCACGAGGTCTAGCATTGTCTTGCATTAGGAGGAACCCAGGGCCAACCGCACCAGCATATGGTCTCACAAGGGGTCTGAGGATCTCATCTCGGTACCTAATGGCAGTCAGGCTACCTCTGGCGAGCACATGGAGGGCTGTGCGGCCCCCCAAAGAAATGCCACCCCACACCGTGACTGACCCACCGCCAAACCGGTCATGCTGGAGGATGTTGCAGGCAGCATAACGTTCTCCACGGCGTCTCCAGACTCTGTCACGTGCTCAGTGTGAACCTGCTTTCATCTGTGAAGAGCACAGGGCACCAGTGGCGAATTTGCCAATCTTGGTGTTCTCTGGCAAATACCAAACGTCCTGCACGGTGTTGGGCTGTAAGCACAACCCCCGCCTATGGACGTCGGGCCCTCAGAGTCTGTTTCTGACCGTTTGAGCAGACACATGCACATTTGTGGCCTGCTGGAGGTCATTTTGCAGGGCTCTGGCAGTGCTCCTCCTGCTCCTCCTTGCACAAAGGCGGCGGTAGCGGTCCTGCTGCTGGGTTGTTGCCCTCCTACGGCCTCCTCCACGTCTCCTGATGTACTGGCCTGTCTCCTGGTAGCGCCTCCATGCTCTGGACACTACGCTGACAGACACAGCAAACCTTCTTGCCACAGATCGCATTGAAGTGCTATCCTGGATGAGCTGCACTACCTGAGCCACTTGTGTGGGTTGTAGACTCCATCTCATGCTACCACTAGAGTGAAAGCACCGCCAGCATTCAAAAGTGACCAAAACATCAGCCAGGAAGCATAGGAACTGAGATGTGGTCTGTGATCACCCCCTGCAGAACCACTCCTTTATTGGGGGTGTCTTGCTAATTGCCTATATTTTCTACCTGTTGTCTTTTCAATTTGCACAACAGCATGTGAAATTTATTGTCAATCAGTGTTGCTTCCTAAGTGGACAGTTTGATTTCACAGAAGTGTGATTGACTTGGAGTTACATTGTGTTGTTTAAGTGTTCCCTTTATTTTATGGAGCAGTATATTTTGTATTTTAATTCCAGGCTATAAGGCAACAAAAGGTGAACATTTTGAAAGGGAGTGTAGACTTTCTATAGGAACTGTCTTTTTAGCTTTGGATAATTATTTTCTGCCTTGTGTAAGTTTTACATACATTGGCTTGTGCCTTGAAATTCCGTTACCAAAATTCCACTCATCTTTAAGATATGTTCTAATTTGTCTCCCTCATGAGGGACAATAATGAAAGTTAACAGAAGTAACAAGTAAAGGTAGACCTATCAATTAGTTAGTGTTTTTACTGATATACATTTTCGTTATAAATTATTAAGTCAAATAAAATGTATTTGTCACATGCTTCATAAACAACAGGTGCTGTGAAATAGTTATGGGTCCTTCATCAACAATGCAGAGTTATGATAGTGATTAAAAAAGTTACTTTTAAAAGCACCAAAATCAGTAACGGATTTCTGCAATTGAATTGGCTACAATGGGAAATCATAGAAGTCAAACCACAGTTGGGTTCACAGGTTTGGACAGCACAGTAGAGTAGAGTATTAGTTTAGTACAGTACACAGTAGGGCACACAAGTTGAGAACACTATAATGTACTGTACTATACTTTACTGTGCTGAAGTGTACTGTACTGTGCTCAACTGTACTGATCTCTACCGTGCTGTACTTTGATGTTCAAACTTGTGAAACATTGACATCTATGATTGTTTCAGATTTGGTCCGGAACAACAAAATGTGGTCTTGTTTGAGAGCAGAGCTCATTAAAATAATAGCCAGTGTGTAGAATAATACCCAGATATGCAAAGGAAGATATTTCATATGTATACTTTAGTGTACCTATTTAGTATACTTCACCATGAAGAGAATGACATTCATATCCATAATTATGCATTTCTATGTTGTACAGATCAGGGACCCATGATGAAATTTCATTTCCGGGTGTAAATCCACTTCACTTACTCAATAAACCAAATAGATTTTTTCAATGTCAAGGTGTGGTGTCATAGATGACACCCCATTGTTTTGGCTGACATCGTGGCCAAAACAGAGTTTTTTTTAATTTTATTGAGGGATTTTACAGAAATTCTGTTACCAAAATTTGCATCTGCACAGTTCTTCCAGTAAGTGTGTTTCTGTAAAAATGTCAATGTACATTGTTAAAAGGAGTCATTGTGCATAGAGTTGTATGGTTTGTTAAACTTTTAAATCAATGGTTTTTGTTTGGTATACATTCTAAGTGAAAAATCTGTCCTTCACTGGGCAACAATAACCATGGTTATGCACTGGGCAACAACAGACAGTTGACACAAAACAGAGTTCAGTGGTTAAACAGTAAGTTCTGTGGTTAAGGAGTGAAACTGATTGTTGTGGAATCATGTGTCATTAGTCTAGTCTAGACATTACATCTGTCTGGTCTAGTGACATTTGCCTAATTTGTCTGAGAGGAGACAATAGGGAAACTAAAATAACAGAAGGAAATGAGCTCCGATGGGATGGGTTGACATGGAATCTAGAGGTCGACCGATTAATCGGAATGGCCGATTAATTAGGGCCGGTTTCAAGTTTTATAACAATCGGTAATCGGCATTTTTGGACGCCGATTATATTGCAATCCACAAGGAGACTGCGTGGCAGTGCAGACAGCAAGGAGCCATGGTAAATTGCTAGCTGGCATTAAACTTGTATTTTAATAAACAATCAATCTTAACATAATCACTAGTTAACTACACATGGTTGATGATATTACTAGTTTAACTAGCTTGTCCTGCGTTGCAAATAATCAATGCGGTGCCTGAAATTGTGTCACTTCTCTTGCGTTCAGTGTAAGCAGAGTCAGGGTATATGCAGCAGTTTGTCTTGGCTTGTTGCGAACTGTGTGAAGACGATTTCTTCTTAATTAACAAAGACCATAATTAATTTGCCAGAATTTGACGTAATTACGACAACATTGAAGGTTATGCAATGTAACAGCACTATTTACATGGTTCCATTTTTAATTGAAAGATATATATTTTTTTTTTACCTTGATTTAACTAGGCAAGTCAGTTAAGAACAAATTCTTATTTTCAATGATGGCCTAGGAACAGTGGGTTAACTGCCCGTTCAGGGGCAGAACGACAGATTTGTACCTTGTCAGCTCTGGGATTTGAACTTGCAACCTTCCGGTTACTAGTCCAAAGCTCTAACCATTAGGCTACCCTGTTTTGTTTTCAAAATGAGTTTCCGGTTTTGACCATATTAAATGACCTATCTGTGTGATTCTTTTTTTGATAATTAAGTCTATGATTTGATATTTCATAGAGCAGTCTAAGCGGTGGTAGGCAGCAGCAGGCTCGTAAGCATTCATTCAAACCACACTTTCCTCCGTTTACCAGCAGCTTTTTGCAATGCTTGAAGCACAGCGCTGTTTAGGACTTCAAGCCTATCAACTCCCGAGATTAGGCTGCCAATACTATAGTGCCTATAAGAACATCCAATAGTCAAAGTATATGAAATACAAATGGTATAGAGAGAAATAGTCCTATAACTACAACCTAAAACTTCTAAACTGGGGATATTGAAGACTCATGTTAAAAGGAACCACCAGTTTTCATATGTTCTCATGTTCTGAGCAAGGAACTTAAGCGTTAGCTTTTTTACATGGCACATATTGCACTTTTCTTTCTTTTCCCAACACTTTGTTTTTGCATTATTTAAACCAAATTGAACATGTTTCATGATTTATTTGAGACTACATTTATTTTAATTTAATTTTTTTATTTGCAAATTATGGTGGAAAATAAGTATTTGGCCACCTACAAACAAGCAAGAATTCTGGCTCTCACAGACCTGTAACTACTTCTTTAAGAGGCTCCTCTGTCCTCCACCCGTTACCTGTATTAATGACACCTGTTTGAACTTGTTATCAGTATAAAAGACACCTGTCCACAACCTCAAACAGTCACACTCCAAACTCCACTATGGCCAAGACCAGAGAGCTGTCAAAGGACACCAGAAACAAAATTGTAGACCTGCACCAGGCTGGGAAGACTGAATCTGCAATAGGTAAGCAGCTTGGTTTGAAGAAATCAACTGTGGGAGCAATTATTAGGAAATGGAAGACATACAAGACCACTGATAATCTCCCTCGATCTGGGGCTCCACGCAAGATCTCACCCCGTGGGGTCAAAATGATCACAAGAACGGTGAGCAAAAATCCCAGAACCACACGGGGGGACCTAGTGAATGACCTGCAGAGAGCTGGGACCAAAGTAACAAAGCCTACCATCAGTAACACACTACGCCACCAGGGACTCAAATCCTGCAGTGCCAGACGTGTCCCCCTGCTTAAGCCAGTACATGTCCAGGCCCGTCTGACGTTTTCTAGAGAGCATTTGGATGATCCAGAAGAAGATTGGGAGAATATCATATGGTCAGATGAAACCAAAATATAACTTTTTGGTAAAAACTCAACTCGTCGTGTTTGGAGGACAAAGAATGCGGAGTTGCATCCAAAGAACACCATACCTACTGTGAAGCATGGGGGTGGAAACATCATGCTTTGGGGCTGTTTTTCTGCAAAGGGACCAGGACGACTGATCCGTGTAAAGGAAAGAATGTATGGGGCCATGTATCGTGAGATTTTGAGTGAAAACCTCCTTCCATCAGCAAGGGCATTGAAGATGAAATGTGGCTGGGTCTTTCAGCATGACAATGATCCCAAACACACCACCCGGGCAACGAAGGAGTGGCTTCGTAAGAAGCATTTCAAGGTCCTGGAGTGGCCTAGCCAGTCTCCAGATCTCAACCCCATAGAAAATCTTTGGAGGGAGTTGAAAGTACGTGTTGCCCAGCAACAGAGGAGATCTGCTTGGAGAAATGGGCCAAAATACCAGCAACAGTGTGTGAAAACCTTGTGAAGACTTACAGAAAACGTTTGACCTCTGTCATTGCCAACAAAGGGTATTTAACAAAGTATTGAGATAAACTTTTGTTATTGACCAAATACTTATTTTCCACCATAATTTGCAAATAAATTCATTAAAAATCCTACAATGTGATTTTCTGGATTTTTTTCCCTCATTTTATCTGTCATAGTTGAAGAGTAGCTATAATGAAAATGACAGGCCTCTGTCATCTTTTTAAGTGGGAGAACTTGCACAATTGGTGGCTGACTAAATACTTTTTTGCCCCACTGTGTGTGTGTGTGTTATATATATATATATATACACACACAAATAAATAAATAAATAAATAATATATACATAAAAAATAAAAAAACGTTTTCTAGATCTGTGTCTAAGGGCAGCCTCTATGTGAAACATGTGTAAGCACAGGTGTGGGAGTTCTGTAGAAACAAATCAATAAATACAAGCCATTTTTACATCAGCAGATGTCACAAAGTGCTTATACAGAAACCCAGCCTAAAACCCCAACAGAGTTTGTGTGAGCCTAGTAAATGGTGGGAAAGGGTGAATGTGAGTTTAATGATGATGCAGATCATGAGATCTCTGAGTGTAAACACAGAGACGAGAAGAAGGCGGGTGGGGACGGTTGGTATCCATATATAGAACATCTGCTAAGATCAAACCAACACACATGAAAATCGTATGTATTGGTCTCTGTACTAGAGGCCAAAATTAGTGCTGGTATTTCATTGAGGAAATCTGTTAGAATGTATTCCCACGCATAAGAGATATTTGACTATATACAAATGTCAGCAAGTTTGAAATTATTATGTTTTAGTCAAATGCTATATTTGTTTGTGCTTCTTGCCGTAATTTGCATTTTACAAATGATTTGTAATTACTGTATGTTCCGGCCCCCTGACCATCTAGCGATCTGAATCTAGTTGATGATCCCTGCTCTGGGCTACGGCCTTATCAAAACACAGCCATCTTTTCTAAATGACTTCAAATGGCTGAACAGGGACAAAGTCATCCAACAATATGTTCTGGGAGGGCAGGGAAGGTCTGGGGAGCTGGCTGACCTGTGATGTCACAGCCTCATGACTAGGGCCCGCAGAGTCCCTTCCCTGAGCCGAGTTCAAACTTCTTAGGGGAGAAGGGAAGACATTTAAAGGGATAGTTATATGATAAATATATATATTTATGGTCTTCTAACCTCAAAAGGAGCTCAGTGAAAAGTAGTCAAAGGTATATATCTTTTCTTTCTTTTTCTTCTTCAGAAAGCTGTTCCTGTAATCTAAATGGCCATGATGTCAGTGGGGTACAAGTCCATTGATGAATATAATACTAGAGTGGCTGACGTCATAAGTTCCCCTCACATGACAGTATGCTGATTTCCTATTGGGCTGCTAGGGGTCAAGTCAGGGCCACTGTGTCAGTTCATTCACCCTGGAAGACACCAGGACAAATATACAGGTAATGGGATACAGATACAGATACAGTGGGCATGTTCAATAGGGCACAATGTAGCAAAATGTTTCCAAAATGGAAAGTGAACAGGGGGATGTTTAGATAAAACACTGGATTGACATATATACATAGACCTGTACACTGTTGAAATGTCCATCTCCTCAGTGTGGAAGATCTGTGGCATTTCTTGCAGTAGTTCCCACGCGCACACATACAAACACCAACGGTGACTAACTATCCATCTGTGACTCACCACCAGACCATATAGGGATGGAGTAAATCTCAGCATCTGGTCCCATCCAGAAACCCTGAGATCTGAGAGGACAGGATAGACATAGACTAAACACTAGGAAATATGGTAAAAACTCCACCCAGTCCTAATTTTATGTCAGTGTCCGGCCTGCTACTTAAATGGCAGGATACGCATGTTCTTACTGCACCGTCTGAGTACCCATTACCTGCTAAATCATACCGTTCCTTCAATCCCCATCATAAAGGAATGTTCTCTGTCCAACAAATTATCCAGATCTGATGCCAATAGCAACAAAAGATCCAGTGTTTACCTCTTGTAGGAAATTAGTAGTGCTGAAAGTGGATTTTGCTGACACAAGAATGTAAAATATACAGTATATCATCCCAAACTATGGGAGGCTAGCTACACCATCTAGCTAAATACGGTACTCAGCCTCCCTCGTCATCGCTATTCACTCACTACCCAAATCAGAGCTCTCCGACTCTGCCCTGTCCTGGAGAGCTATGCCTACTGTGTTCAGGCTTTCGTTCCAGCCTAGCACTAATAACCCCAGCACTCATTTTGGACCCATCATACTCTATAATTGTACCTGCTAGACATTTGCATGACTGAAATCATCTAACATCTCAGATCACAGGTGTGTGACAAAGCGCAAAATTCTACTATGAGAGATTGTTGGGTCGTTCCGCCACAAAAAAGCACCAGAAAGAGGATTGACTGCCACCATCTCAAGATTGTTCGGGAATCATGTCTGTAGTTAGAAAAAGATTAGATTAGCATTCCTACAACATTTTGTTGAAATATAATTTGATCTCTGAGAAATTAAGCTAATTGATTTCTCCCAAATTGGCCATTTTAAATTATTGGATTCATATAAAATAAATAGGGTACATAACATCCAATTTGGACCAAAAATAAATCAAATCTAACAATGAGCAAGACATGAGGATTCCAAAGAAAAATGGTGAAAAGCCACCCACGGAACCCCACCCCAACAACCAGTATATATTATCAGTTCTCTATGTTTGACAAGTAGGATTGAGCTGCAGCTTAGAGTCTTATTTCTTTATCCTATGTAAATTGTAAAGTCTTGTCTCTGTCTTTTCCGTTTTGCGTCGGACCTCAGAAAAACTAGCTGTTGCCATTGACGTCGGCTAATGGGGATCCTAATAAAATAAACTATGTACTGTACCTGCGTAATAACCACGTCATCAAGTTACAAAGAAAAAAATACAAATACCAAAAAAGAGGAACAGGGCTGCAAGCTACACTTTCTGCAACTGGAATCAGGCCTAGACAAAGAGATCAGAAACCAGGGGATTCAAAGAGTTACTTTGTAATCACAGCTTTTATATTGAACCTTTATTGAACTAGGCAAGTCAGTTAAGAACAAATTCTTATTTACAATGACGGCCTACCCCAGCCAAACCCTAACCCAGACGACACTGGGCCAATTGTGCGCCGCCCTATGGGACTCCCAATCATGGCCAGTTGTGATACAGCCTGGAACCGAACCAGGGTCTGTTGTGACGCCTCCAGCACTGAGATGCTGTGCCTTAGAGCACTGTGCCACTCGGACTACCCAACAAGTTGTTGCGAATTTAGAGCGAGAGTAAAGTTAGTGATCAAAAAGAAAAGAGGGACAGCATGTCAGTATTTAGCACAAATGAGAAGGGGAAAAGTATTTTGTCTCTGTCAGTGGAGGCTGCTGAGGGGAGGACGGCTCATAATAATGGCTAGAACGGAGCGAATGAAATGGCATGAAACGCATGGAAACCATGTGTTTGATACCATTCCACCTGGTCCACTCCAGCCATAACTGGGGAAGAGGGGCTCCTGGTAAAGGTGCCACCAACCTCCTGTGCTCTCTGTGTATCAAGTTATGTAATTAATCTCTGATATCTACAAGAGAAAGAAAAATTGTCAACAAAAAATGTTGAGGGAAACTTTGTAGAAAGTTTAAACATTTCGAAAATGTTATGTGGTTCCCGCAATTTGGTTGGTTGGTTGGGGCAGTTGTGGGTTTGATTCCCACATGGGCCACAAACGGAATACCGTAAAACTTAAAATAATAGCCCAGATGTAATAGCCCACACAACCTTTTGCATAGTTCAATTGTTTATTTCAAGCATTTTAATCCATTTATTTATTTTCTGCACTAATGCATTACCATTTACACACTGTAACTAGGTTTCCATCCAATGGGTGACAGATTGTCCTTGACACCCAAAAGTACTTGTTACATTTTGAATGCTTAGCAAGACAGGAAAATAGTCAAATTCATCCATACTGCCTCTGATCTGGCAGACTCACTTGTAAATGATGTGTGAATGTTGGAGCATGCCCCTGGCTATCCCTAATAAAAATGTGGCTGGTTTGCTAAATATAAAGAATTTTTAATTATTTATACTTTTACTTTTGATACTTAAGTATATTTTAAACCAAATCATTTTACTCAAGTAGAATTTTACTGGGTGACTGACTTTTACTTGAGTCATTTTCTGTTAAGGTATCTTTACTTTTACTCAAGTATGACAGTTGGGTACTTTTTCTACCACTGCCCATGTGTAAATGTAACTGGGAGGAAGTGTAGTTTGTTGGCTGGAGGCACATAGTCATAAGGATCTGTGCAAACCTGCTACAGTAATGGCGTTTTCACACATAGTTTGACTATTTGTTACATTGTATTCTTTCCATTTGGTCCGGTTGGAACTAAAATTCCTAAATAAAACTGTGTCCAAGCAAGTCATTTGTTTATCGTCCAAAAATTCTCACCTTTTGGTCCTAGACTTGGCCCCAGTAATGTACTGGGCGTACAGCCCAGTACATCACTGGGGCCAAGCTTCCTGACATCCAGGACCTATATACTAGGCAGCGTCAGAGGAAGGCCCAAAAATGTGTCAACGACTCCAGTCATTCAAGTCACAGACTGTTCTCTCTGCTACTGCATGGTAAGCAATACAGGAGCACCAAGTCTAGGACCAAAAGCATCCTTATCAGCTTCTACCCCCATGCCATAAAACTGATCAATAGACAACAGGCTCCTGAACAGCTTCTACCCCCAAGACTGCTGAAAAACTGATCAAATGGCCACCCGGACTATTAACATTGACCCCCCCCCCCCCCCCCTTTGTTTTTACACTGCTGCTACTGGCTGTTTATTATCTATGCAGTCACTTTACAAATTACCTTGACTAACCTGTACCCCCACACATTGTCTCGGTACCCCCTGTATAAAGCCTCGTTATTGTTATGTACATTTCTTGTGTTACTTTTTATTATTATTATTATTTATTTAATTTTTTTAAACGTTCGATTATTTAGTAAATATTTTCTTGACTCTATTTCTTGAACTGCATTGTTTAAGGGTTTGTAAGTAAGCATTTCATGGTAAGGTCGGCGTATGTGACAAATAAAATTGGATTTGATTTGAAAAGGTGCCAACAAGAAACAGTGTGTATTTCCTAGGGCAAAAAATGATGACAGATCACCAGATAAGGAGACGGTGATGAGACACCAGTCCGTTTTAGAGTAATGGAGGAACATAACCACTAGGGCTGGGACAATACCAGTATCAGGATACTCTTTAGTATCGTGACAAGGAAATAAAACACAAGGTGGTTTAAACTTCTTTAGGAAAACAGCCCTAATGTTGCAAACAAACATCATTATGCTATCATCCAGAGTCACATTTATATATTTTCCAAGCTATTAGCACACAATCTTTTACATAGAGTAGGTTTTTAAAGGACCAAAGAGTTCTCTGCTTCATGTTTTCATTTTGTTATCATAACACTGTTTAGAATATCTACATAAGTTCAGCTATTGCATTTTTGTCATATTCCACTGTAGGTTACTCAGTATGAGAAGAGTGGCATCTCACATCTGTCTGTAGTTATTGAACTCTGCCTGCTGGACCCATGAGACAAACGCTGTCATATCCAGGATGGAGTGTCATACACTCCACCCCTCCTGCCCCCTGACTGCACCTGTCCATAACCTGTAATACATTACACTGAGGGAAGGGATGTATCACTCACTGGTGACCTGAAGACAGAACCTCACCCAGAGAGGTGTGCATGTCAGTATGTTAGATAGTCAAATAATCCTTAGATTTGGGCAAATAGACCATAGAAATGTCATTCTAGTTCTGGTTAGAGAGCTGAAGTTATGCTCTAAACACAACTGATTTGATTTGTTAGGTAAAGTGTAGGCATACAGTCTATATAAGCACAACAATATGATATTTACAGCAGAAAATGTTTCGTCTTTGTAACACAAACACATCCTTAGATTTTTTTGTTGATGCGTCTACACTCAAGTTGGGTGATGTTCAATGTCCACATGTAGCCTGCACCAGTAGGGAGATTAGTTCTAGGATTTGTTTCCCGGGAAAGATCCAACAGTGGACATAAGGAGAGACAAAACTTGCCAGTTATAGAATATTGTGTTGGTGAGCTGACTGAAGACCATGGGCATTCAACTGGCAGTAGTTTATATTGTTTCCACGATAACATGTATTTATTTACATGATGTTATGAAATGTTGAAACTAAGTTGCAAGCTACTTTTGTAGCAAGTGTGTCTTATTTAACACATTACAGAAACTAATTCTTGCCATAACTGATTTGACAGAGAAATATAGCTGCAGCTGGCTACCATTTCACCAAGCTATGCTAGCTAGCTGCTGTCAGGTTGGCTAAATACAAGGTCTTTAGCCTACATGTTGAACCTAATTAGCTGACAATCTTGAGATGGTGAGTCAGTCAGGAGGGGAGAAGTCCTCAAATTCAAAACTGAATTCTCTCCATAGACGGGTTGGTTGTTTAGCAACAACCGAAGTGTGTGCACTATGGGACAAAACAGACAGGGTTGGCTTAGATTGTTGACAACATGTAAACTAGATTTAGTCTCCAAATGTTTATTGAATGCATAAATACATTTGCACAATGAGCACTTTGTCTCTCAAATACATTGTTAGAGTTTAAAATGTAACCATATTACAGTTGACATGAAATCAGTCAGACACACCAAAGGAACAGCCACATTAAACCACAGCCCAAAGACAACTCGTTTGTCTTCAGTCATGGCCATGAGCATTTTTTTGCGAGCATTGATTAAAATAATTTGGTTATGGAAATTCAGGTGTTTCAGACGTTTGAGGCTGCTGTACAAACCCGAAAACAAAAGATGCAACATTGAAACTTAAGAACGGAAAGCATAGCAATGCATAGTGACTATGCATAGATGTTGTTATCATCTATGCATAGTCGCTTTCATAACTCTACCTACATGTACATATTAGAGGTCGACCGATTAATCGGAATGGCCAATAATCTGTATTTTTGGACACCGATCATGGCCGATTACATTGCACTCCACGAGGAGTGGCAGGCTGTGACTACCTGTTATGCGAGTGCAGCAAGGAGCCAAGGTAAGGTGGCAGGCTGTGACTACCTGTTATGCGAGTGCAGCAAGGAGCCAAGGTAAGGTGCTAGCTAGCATTAAACTTATCTTATAAAAAACAATCAATCTTAACATAATCCCTAGTTAACTACACATGGTTGAGGATATTACTAGTTTATCTAGCTTGTCCTGCAGTGCCTGTTAATTCATCACAGCCTACTTCGCCAAACGGATGATTTAACAAGCGGATTTACGAAAAAAGCACTACCGTTGCACCAATGTACCTAACCATAAACATCAACGCCTTTCTTAAAATCAATACACAAGTAGATATTTTTAAACCTGCATATTTAGTTAATATTGCCTGCTAACATAATTTTATTTTAACTAGGGAAATTGAGTCACTGCTCTTACGTTCTGTGCAACAGAGTCAGGGTATATGCAGCAGTTTGGGCCGCCTGGCTCGTTGCGAACTGTGTGAAGACTATTTCTTCCTAACAAAGACAGCCAACTTCGCCAAACCGGGGATGATTTAACAAAAGCGCATTTGCGAAAATAGCACAATCATTGCACGACTGTACCTAACCATAAACATCCGGAGACTATCATTTAGATAGACTTTCTTAAAATCAATACACAGAAGTATATTTTTTAAAACCTGCATATTTAGTTAAAAGAAATTAATGTTAGTAGGAAATATTAAACTAGGGAAATTGTGTCACTTCTCTTGCGTTCATTGCACGCAGAGTCAGGGTATATGAAACAGTTTGGGCCACCTGGCTCATTGCAAACTAATTTTCCAGAATTTTACATAATTATGACATAACATTGAAGGATGTGTAATGTAACAGCAATATTTAGACTTAGGGTTGCCACCTGTTAGATAAAATACGGAACGGTTCTGTATTTCACTGAAAGAATAAACGTTTTGTTTTCTAAATGATAGTTTCCGGATTTGACCATATTAATGACCAAAGGCTCGTATTTCTATGTGTTATTATATTATAATTAAGTCTATGATTTGATAGAGCAGTCTGACTGAGTGGTGGTAGGCTGTTTAGGACTTCAAGCTTATCAACTCCCGAGATTAGGCTGGCAATACTAAAGTACCTATAAGAACATCCAATAGTCAAAGGTATATGAAATACAAATGGTATAGAGAGAAATAGTACTATAATAACTACAACCTAAAACGTCTAGCTTTCATATGTTCTCATGTTCTGAGCAAGGAACTTAAACGTTAGCTTTTTTACATGGCACATATTGCACTTTTACTTTCTTCTCCAACACTTTGTTTTTGCATTATTTAAACCAAATTGAACATGTTTCATTATTTATTTGAGACTAAATAGATTTTATTGATGCATTATATTCAGTTAAAATAAAAAGTGTTCATTGTTCATTCAGTATTGTTGTAATTGTCATTATTACAAATATATACATGTAAAAATCGGCCGATTAATCGGTATCGTTTTTTGGGGGGTCCTCCAATGATCGGTATCTGCGGTGAAAAATCAGTCGACCTCTAGTACATATTACCTCAACTAACTGGTGCCCCTGCACATTGACTCTGTACCAGTACCCCCCTGAATATAGTCTCGCCATTGTTATTTTACTGCTGTTCTTTAATAACTTGTTACTTTATTTATTATTCTACATATTTTTGTTTACTTCATTGTTGGTTAGGGGCTTCGTAAGTAAGCATTTCACTGTAAGGCCTTTTTCGGCGCATGTGACTATTACAATTTGATTTGATAAAGAACAGTTCTACCGCTTCTTAGACTTGCTTTCAATGAGAATGACATGTCTATAACACTCTATGTGAATTTTGTCTGGTTGCTACACATTGCAGCTTTAATGCATTCGGTTCTGGAGAGCAAGGCTATGCCATGTTATCGATTGAGCAATTCTTATCAGTTGTGCTTCATTAAAGTGTTTTTGGACGAGGCGATGAGAGGAAGTGTTACTCTAATAGCCAAGCCGTCATAGGTATGCATTCAGATTCCTTCATTCAGTAAGATATGCAAATGTGCAAAATCCCTGTGCTGTTCTCAGTATAGACCGACATACTTTAATGAAATATAGTTGACACGTTACATCTATTTTTGTGGGCCATTAAACAATCCACATCATGAACACTCAGAAGTAAATTCGTGTAGCAATCGTTACATTTTATAATGTATCAATGTAGCGTCGAAAAAGCTATCGGGAGAGTGGCAAGCGTAGCCACTTGTTTGAATGTATTTTAACTTCTAATCATAAACAAGCAACAAAAGCGCCGAAGTATGTTATTGCAGATTCGTTATTCTATCAGTGTAACTCCAAACACTCCCTTGAAATGTTTTGTAATCCTAGTTCAAAGGCCAAATCAACTTTTTTTTTGCCGACTAACTGTTAACGAGTTGAGAGGAAAGTTCGAAAAGAGTTGTAAAAAAAGGGGAGATTTCTTACCGCTCCCAAGCCCCAACAGCCTGTAAATATCCCATGTGAACCGCATGACACCGACCATTCAGCATTATCGACTCAAATACCCGTTAACAAAACCACACACATTGTTACAAAGTAAAAAACGCTTATAACATGGGGACCTTAGCTGTCTCAGATCTGCGGGAATTTGGGAGGTTTGGTCAGGGCTTCCTGGGCGTCATGAGTCGGCATATTTGGTTCGTTGGAGGTACCACCCAATGCCCACGTCTTAAAGAGGCAGTTCACGACTCAATCCAAAGTTTAATTCGTTTTCACATATAAATAGAATCTAGAAGTGTATGTATGTTCCCTTCAATCTGTGCTGTAATGTTTTGCGTTAACTCTACTGACATTACAACAAATAGGCCTACATTCCATTCCATGAGCTACATCAGTTAGCATAATTTGAATGAACATTCTACATGACAATTCAGCATCAATTGATATAACATCCCAAATTTCCATGGAAATGATTTCGCTTTCAATAGATTCTATAGAAAATAAAAGTGTGGTGGCCACTATTTAGTGTAAAGATACACTCAACCCCTGATAGTTACATCCTAATTTACATGGACCAGTGGGATTCCCAAACCTCACCTAATGTTTTGACAGGAGCCTTTCAGTTTAAGATGTTTTAATTTGGACCAAAATATTATATTGACATCTTCACAGAAAAACTGACAGACAGACTGTCATTTCAGCTGCATTTTTACCATTTAGACATTTGGTTCAAAGTTCATAAAACATATTTTTTACAACATTTGTAAACAATAGAGGTGGAGTTTTATTCACATTAGAAAGGATTGTTCAAAGTATATTCATTCACAAAACACATTTTATTTATTTAACTAGGCAAGTCAGTTAAGAACAAACTATTATTTACAATGACAGCCTACACCAGCCAAACCCAGACAACACTGGGCCAATAGTGCGCTGCCATATGGGAATCCCAATCACAGCCGGTTGTGATACAGCCTGGATTTGAACCAGGGTGTCTGTAGTGACACCTCTAGCACTGAAATGCAGTGCTTTAGACCACATGTTTAAATGTCAATGTTTAATATTTGCAGCAGATGAATCGTGTGTGTGTGTTACAGCTGGGACGATAAATCAAAAATGATCGACACCGACCATACTGATCACTTATCACAGACATTTTGCTGATGTCGTTCATTACGATAAGTAGCCTGTGCTAGCGAAATGTGAAGTTTGAAATAAAAAGTTAGCTAATATGGGTGATTGTTACTGGGGACAATTGATGGCTACAACCATCAAACTAGTAGTAGTAGTTTAAAGGATGATAAAAAACAAAACTGTGGTGCACATTAATGTTATAAACGTATCATTCTATTTATCATTATCACATCAATTCAGACAAAATATTGCAATATGAATTTCTGTCCATACCACACAGCTTTAGCATGTGTGTGTGTGTGTGTGTGTGTGTGTGTGCGTGCGTGCGTGCATATGCGTGTGTCACTCAGAGAGTGCAGTCTTTTCTACCATTATAATTAGGCTGAGAGCTTTTGAGTTTGAGCTTTTGTTCAGTCATTTTTGTTCTATTCCAGAATTCAACTCCTCATAGTGTTCTATTCCAGATTTCAACTCCTTATAGTGTTCTATTCCAGATTTCAACTCCTTATAGTGTTCTATTCCAGAATTCAACTCCTTATAATGTTCTATTCCAGAATACGACTCCTTATAGTGTTCTATTCCAGAATTCAACACCATCGTCACACCCTGATCTGTTTCACCTGTCTTTGTGCTTGTCTCCACCCCCATTCAGGTGTCGCCCATCTTCCCCATTATCCCCAGTGTATTTATACCTATGTTCTCTGTTTGTTGCCAGATTGTTTTGTTCGTCAAGCCTACCAGCGGTTTTCCCCTTGCTCCTGTCTGTTTCTAGTTCCTGTTTTCTAGTTTTCCCAGTTTTGACCATTCTGCCTGCCCTGAGCCTGCCTGCCATTCTGTACCTTGTCACATCACACTGGATTATTGACCTCTGCCTGCCCCTGACCTGTTGTTTTGCCTGACCTGTTGTTTTGTGACAAAGCAAGCAATCTTTGTACCATCTAAAGCGCTGTGAAATATATTTTCAATAACCAAAAATATTATATTTTCAGCTGTTTGTGTACAAAACCGAAAGTAAAAGACACAAAAACAAAAACAAAACTTAAGTACGGGAAGCATAGAAATAGCACACATAGAACATATCTACCACTCCTTAGGCTTTCTTTCAATGAGAATGACAGATCTATAACTTACATTTCTATGTGAATGTAGATGGGTTGCCCAAAAAGGTACATATTGTAGCTTTAAAGAATTGTCTCTTACAATGTCCAAAGCTCCAAAAGTGATATTACTGTACACGTCCAACAATATGGTGCCAAGTGTAGAACACACACACACACACACACACACACACACACACACACACACACACACACACACACACACACACACACACACACACACTAGAATGACTTGGAGCTGGCACTGGATAAAACGCCAATAAACCATTTACGACCAATTACAAACCTGGATGGTAGCCGCTGCCACCCAGGTAAAGTCCTTTGGTGGACGGTAGTCTGAAAGGGAGGGCAAAGGTCGAGCGAGGTAGAGCTGATCCAATGACATCGCTCCGTGGAAGATATTCTGTAAAGGATAAAAGAACATACTACATAAACCCAAGTCCAGATTTCACCCTTCTCCCTAAAGTGCCCTCTTGTTCAAACCCCCTCAATGATCAAAGCATTCTATTGGCGTGAGCATGTGCTAGGGAGAGTTCCCACCATATTTCTTACACCACTCCATCCTTTTGAAACTTTTAGCCATGCAAGTAGAATAGGGAGTTTCTGATTGTGTGGATAGGTTCTATGCCTAGGTACATGGTGAGTATATGAGTGCACACTTCAGGAGGAAGGATAAAAGATTGACATTTAGGGAACGGAGGAAACAATAAGGGTTTAGAGCATAACTTTGCTAACCACACTTCTCATTTAAGCATGACTAAGAATACAGGGGCTTTGTTTCACTCATCCTCATCTCTGAGGGATTCCCCTGACGGGGAACTGAGAGAGTGAAAAGAACAGAACTGAGTGAAAAAAGCAGAAATGGAATTGAGTCTCTGAATGAGTAGAGGAGATTGAAAAAGGGAACGTTAGTTCTGTTGATAACGTCTTGATTTATACAGTCAAGATAGTAATAGACTTGGACTTACAGTACAACTGCACTAGTCTAAGACTTAAGTCCTTAAACTCTTAGCATGGAAATCCCGTTAACTTCTTGGTGACAGGGGGGCAGTATTGAGTAGCTTGGATGAATAAGGTGCCCAGAGTAAACTGCCTGCTACTCTGTCCCAGATGCTAATATATGCATATTATTAGTAGTGTTGGATAGAAAACACTCTGAAGTTTCTAAAACTGTTTGAATGATGTCTTTTAGTATAACATAACTCATATGGTAGTTTGAAAACCTGAGACAAATCCAACCAGGAAGTGGGAAATCTGAGGTTTGTAGTTTCATTTAAGTGATTGCCTATCCAATATGCTGTGTCTATGGGGCCAGATTGCACTTCCCAAGGCTTCCAGCAGATGTCAACGGTCTTTAGAAAGTTGTTTGAGGCTTCTATTGTGGAAGGGTGTCGAATAAGAGCTGTTTCAACAAGTGGACTAGGCTGTGGCCAATCAGTTGTTTACTGCGCAGTCACGTGGGTGCGCAGTTCCTTCTTTTTCCTCTGTGAAGACGCTATTGTCCGGTTGGAATATTATTGAAGATTTTGACCTTTCGTCTGACCTTTCGTCTGGATTTTGCGCTCGCGCATTGTGCCTTTGGAATAGTGAACTAAACGCACAAACAAAATAGGGGTATTTGGACATAAATATGGACTTCATTGAACAAAACAAACATTTCTTGTGGAAGTGGGAGTCCTGGGAGTGCATTCCGATGAAGATCAGCAAAGGTAAGTGAAGATTTATAATGCTATTTATGACTTTTATTGACTCCACAATTTGGCGAGTAACTGTATGGCTTGCTTTTGTGGCTGAACGCTGTTCTCAGATGATTGAATATTGTACTTTTGCAGATTTCTGTTGTTTTGAATTTGGCGCCCTACAATTTCACTGGCTGTTGGCGAGGTGGGACGCTAGCGTCCCGAACGATCCCAGAGAGGTTAACGGGATCAAAATTGACAACATCTGGTGAAATCGGAGCACACCAAATTCAAAATGCAAAATCGTAATATTAAACATTCATGAAAATACATAGTTTAAAAGATTAACTTGTTGTTAATCCAGCCGCTTCCTCAGATTTCAAAAAGGCTTTACGGCGAAAGCATACCATGCGATTATCTGAGGACAGCCCCCCGCATACAAAAGCATTACAAACATTTTCCAAACAACCAGAGGTGTCACAAAAGTCAGAAAGAGCGATAAAGTGAATCACTTACCTTTTAAGCCATCCCAAGGGTCCTAGCTACACATCAAATGGTTGTTTTGTTCGATAAAGTCCTTCTTTATATCCCCAAAAAGTCTGTTTAGTTGGCGAGCTTGATTCAGTACTCTACCTGTTTCCCTCGTTCAAAATGCATACAAATGAATCCCAAAAGTTACCAATAAACTTTGTTCAACAAGTCAAACAACATTTCTTTAACAATCCTCAGGTACCCTAATATGTAAATAAACGATAAAATGTAAGATGGAGAATAGTATGTTCATTACCGGAGATAAATTATGAACTGTGCGCCCTCATCCACGCGCGACACAATACTACAGTCAAAATGAGAGCCACCTTGAAAAACTACAAATTCTAGCTCATTTTTCATAAAACAAGCTTGAAACTCTTTATAAAGACTGTTGAAATCTACTGGTAGCCATAGGAACTGCAATATGGGAGGAATTCCTTTGATTTTCTCATAAAAAGGATTTGGATGGGCAGACACCTCAAAAAAAATATTCTGGATGGATTCTCCTCGGGTTTTCGCCTGCCTTGTCAGTTCTGTTATACTCACAGAAATTATTTTAACAGTTTTAGAAACTTCAGAGTCTATCAAATACTACCAATTATATGCAAGTCATAGCTTCTAGGCCTGAGTAACAGGCAGTTTACTTTGGGCACGTCAGTCATCCGAAATACTGAATACTGCCACCGGCCCTCAATAAGTTTTAATGCACTTTCAGAGTCCATTCATCGGCTTTGTGAAAGCAGAACTGTAAACTCATCAGTAGTTTAAGCATGCAAATACTGACATACTACAATATCAACCTCCAACATATGATAAACACTTACACAAATACTGCAGACCCAAGTGCTTGAACTACTTTGAATATCAGATATGAACTTTGATTCTGAAGGACAGTATAATGGTAACTGTTGGCCTAAGCATTAACTGTTCAATGCCATTAGTTATATGCTTTGTTCTGTTCTCTCTCTCTCTCTCTCTCTCTCTCTCTCTCTCTCTCAATTCAATTCAAGGGCTTTATTGGCATGGGAAACATGTGTTAACATTGCCAAAGCAAGTGAGGTAGACAACATACAAAGTGGATATATAAAGTGAAAAACAACTAAAATTAACAGTAAACATTACACATACAGAAGTTTCAAAACAGTAAAGACATTACAAATGTCATATTATATATATACAGTGTTTTGACAATGTACAAATGGTTAAAGGACACAAGATAAAATAAATAAGCATAAATATGGGTTGTATTTACAATGGTGTTTGTTCTTCACTGGTTGCCCTTTTCTCGTGGCAACAGGTCACAAATCTTGCTGCTGTGATGGCACACTGTGGAATTTCACCCAGTAGATATGGGAGTTTTTCAAAATTTGATTTGTTTTCGAATTCTTTGTGGATCTGTGTAATCTGAGGGAAATATGTCTCTCTAATATGGTTATACATTGGGCAGGAGGTTAGGAAGTGCAGCTCAGTTTCCACCTCATTTTGTGGGCAGTGAGCACATAGCCTGTCTTCTCTTGAGAGCCATGTCTGCCTACGGCGGCCTTTCTCAATAGCAAGGCTATGCTCACTGAGTCTGTACATAGTCAAAGCTTTCCTTAATTTTGGGTCAGTCACAGTGGTCAGGTATTCTGCCGCTGTGTACTCTCTGTGTAGGGCCAAATAGCATTCTAGTTTGCTCTGTTTTTTTTGTTAATTCTTTCCAATGTGTTAAGTAATTATCTTTATGTTTTCTCATGATTTGGTTGGGTCTAATTGTGCTGTTGTCCTGGGGCTCTGTAGGGTGTGTTTGTGTTTGTGAACAGAGCCCCAGGACCAGCTTGCTTAGGGGACTCTTCTCCAGGTTCATCTCTCTGTAGGTGATGGCTTTGTTATGGAAGGTTTGTGAATCGCTTCCTTTTAGGTGGTTGTAGAATTTAACGGCTCTTTTCTGGATTTTGATAATTAGTGGGTATCGACCTAATTCTGCTCTGCATGCATTATTTGGTGTTCTACGTTGTACACGGAGGATATTTTTGCAGAATTCTGCGTGCAGAGTCTCAATTTGGTGTTTGTCCCATTTTGTGAAGTCTTGGTTGGTGAGCGGACCCCAGACCTCACAACCATAAAGGGCAATGGGCTCTATGACTGATTCAAGTATTTTTTTTCTTTTTTCCAAGTTTACACCTTCACTATTACAGTGGAACGTTTTACCCAGGAAATTGTCTAAAAGGGATTGAATTTGTTGTTGCCTAATTGTTTTTTGGTAGGTTTCCGAACTGCATCTCTCTCTCTCTCTCTCTCTCTCTCTCTCTCTCTCTCTCTCTCTCTCTCTCTCTCTCTCTCTCTCTCTCTCTCTCTCTCTCTCTCTCTCTCTCTCTCTCTCTCTCTCTCTCTCTCTCTCTCTCTCTCTCTCTCTCTCTCTCTCTCTCTCTCTCCTCTCTCTCTCTCTCTCTCTCTCTCTCTCTCTCTCTCTCTCTCTCTCTCTCTCTCTCTCTCTCTCTCTCTCTCTCTCTCTCTCTCTCTCTCTCTCTCTCTCTCTCTCTCTCTCTCTCTCTCTCTCTCTCTCTCTCTCTCTCTCTCTCTCTCTCTCTCTCTCTCTCTCTCTCTCTCTCTCTAAAGGAAAGCAGAAGGAGGAAGGGAGCCGCTGCTATACAAATCACTTTCTGGTCCAGAGCCAGTGGTTTAGCGGTATGCAAATCCATCCCAGTGGAACACTATCTACTCTATATTTCTGTACACACAGAAATATTCACTCACACACCCCTCCAGTTAGGCCAGATATCCTCTCCAGGTCAGAAGGAGTCAGGATGTCTTGCCAACAATGGATGATTTGAACCCAGGGGCGTACTGCTCAATCCAACTAAATGCTACAAAGATACACAGGCACACGCAGACATTTGATCACTTTCTGTGACAATGTATGTGTTGCTGTCTATTCACCTACGTTATATAGCTTTAGTGACCACTGCTCTAAGAGTGTGTGTGCATGTCCATGTGTGTGTGTGTGTGTGTGTGTGCGTTGTAACCTGAGTCTGGGAAGGCCTCTCTGTCCTGGTCTGTCCACACTCTCCTTCCGTCCAAACATTATGGAGAACACTGGGTGAACAGTGACACTAAGTGACAGCCAGGGGGAGCCAGAGTAGGGTCAAACACTGACGGAATGGTCATCTAACCTGGGTCTGTAGGGGAGAGAAGAGGGAGAACATGTGTGTGTGTGTGTGTGTGTGTGTGTGTGTGTGTGTGTGTGTGTGTGTGTGTGTGTTCCTTTGTGCAAAGGAATGAAGCAAAAGTCGACTCCTTCGTAAACGGAAACTCTCGAGCAAACCCCTCCCTTCCGTAGATTTCACCCATGTTTATCATGGCCAAAAAGCACATTTTTGTTTCATTCATTTTGACAATACAGCCAATTTTGACATTGTGGCTGTGGAATCTAGTGGAAATCATTTATCATCTGCATACAGGCTTGAAAATTACTGCATCAGTTTAAGCTCCGCCTTCGCCCAATCCTGATCCCTCCAAATAATCAACGATGAAAACCAAATACCAAACCAAGAGCTTCTGGTTACTGCTGCTCCTAATCACATATTTCTACTTGAGCCTTTACATATTCTCTCATCTGCCAGAGATATATATTGTTATTATATTAGGATTACAGTAAGAGGACACACACAGTATATTACACTTCTGAGCACAATATGTATATTATATAATATCATATTTTTAGTACTACTTTTGTCTTCCTGATTGTTATGTACACAGGCTATTGTGTTTTCTGATTCCTGAATTAAGTTTGGTCCATAAGATTTCTGCATTTGAGCTATGGAATTTTTGCTTGTTCTCCAAGGTCTCGCATTGCCAGACTCTGGAGTCTCACACTCACTCTGACTGGAGATCAAAGTTCCTTCACCTTCTTAAACAACCCTGGAGGCAAATAATCAAGTTGTATTGGATGAAATGTAATGTCACCATTGATGAGGTGTGTCATGCTATGTTACCTGTAAGATACTGCATTACCTGAGGGTTTTAAAAGTGACGTAGGGGGTAGGGATGGACAGCAGCACTCTGCTGTGGATCACTGTGCCATCCTTCAGACATTACCGTCTTTTCGACAAGTAGTCTCACCAACAGCACAAAAGGTGAACCAGGTTTGATGTTGATGAATACACCTGTGTGCCAAATACACCAGATATTGTTGTTGTTTGGGGAGGCCAGGGGGAGGCGCTCATTTTGGAAGTGGGCTGCTCATTGGACGCCTACATGGAGCAGGCCTTTGCAGAGAACCTGCTTAAATACCAGCCCCTAGAGGCATGCTGGGACAGCCTGGGGTGGAGGTGCAAGCTGGTGGTTCTGATATTTGGCAGTCTCAGCCACGTACACAGGCTTGCAGTGTGTGGCCTCCAGACTGCAGGACTGACAAAAACTAGGGCAAAGCAATTTGCTAGGTACTGCTCTGTTTCAGCTGTCATGGGCAGCCTAGTTGTTTGGAGAATGAGGTGCTTTGCTGGTCATAGTTCATATCACAGTATCTGTAGCCAGTGTGACTATAAGCGGCTCAGGATCTGAGAGTTAGGAAGACATACATGTAGTATAGATATTCAGCAAGGCACAGAAGATTCTGTAAAGCTTTACAACATGGAGACAATTACAATGACATAAGGAAGGGTTAGACAGCAACGTCAAAATTCTTATTCAATATTCTAGCTATATAGCCAGCTCTGATTCAAATCATCGGATCAGGATCTGAGAAACATTGCAGAACACAGGGGTTTACACTGCAGAAATTCAGTCTGAATGGAGCCCAGATCTAACTGAGAGACGGAATCTAAAACAAATATCCAGAAAATCACATTGTATGATTTTTAAGTAATTAATTGGCATTTTATTGCATGACATAAGTATTTGATCACCTACCAACCAGTAAGAATTCCGGCTCTCACAGACCTGTTAGTTTTTCTTTAAGAATCCCTCCTGTTCTCCACTCATTACCTGTATTAACTGCACCTGTTTGAACTCGTTACCTGTATAAAAGACACCTGTCCACACACTCAATCAAACAGACTCCAACCTCTCCACAATGGCCAAGACCAGAGAGCTGGGTAAGGACATCAGGGATAAAATTGTAGACCTGCACAAGGCTGGGATGGGCTACAGGACAATAGGCAAGCAGCTTGGTGAGAAGGCAACAACTGTTGGCGCAATTATTAGACAATTGTCAAGTAATTATTTAATCAGTGTTCATAAATTCCAATTATATTTATCTGTCTGATACCCAGAGTTTGTAAAGTTCTGGTCTTAAATAAAACAGACAGAATTCCCAGCTCACAATTTATCAGATCCCAATTTATTTGCGAGAGCTCTCAAGTTTTGACAATTACATTTCTTCTTATACCATCCTCAACTACACACATACATACACACCAACAGGGATTTTCTCATGAGTCTAACCACAGTTTATAACCCCTCAGCTGACAGTTCCAGGCTCCCCCAGACACTATAACCCTGGAGGAGCTCTCCCTGTCCTTTCCTATCTCCACATACAGTCCTTTCTTCCTTGGTACATGTCATATAACCCCTTCCTAATGAACAAACATTATTTAATACTACAAGAAAGACAGGGTAGAATTATTGCCAGTTATAGTGCAGTATACCTCATCTAGTCATTATTGATTAAAAAATCCCATAACAATCCACCCTTTGACTAAATATTATACTCACTAGCACACATCTATTCTTATTAGATAACACTCCACACTTTGACTTAATAGTAAGGATTACACATCTATTGTTCTCCAAAATCAACCTAGCAAATATCAATACATGTATTTACATTGACTGCTCTGGGCCTACAGTGTACATCAGAATCATAACTCTTCTTATTAGGATTTTCGTTACAATCTTCATCAAAGAAACAGTCTACACATTGAAACAAGTAACCATCTACATTTCCTAAATATCAAATATGGTCTCCTCGTGAGCGAAAGATACGGATTCATCTACTAGGTCCGGAGCCATGTATTCATCATTCCACTGGTCAGAGTTTAGGATTGGTCCGTATATCACCATCTGTTGTCATCAAATACTCCAGAGTCCTAGAAATTAGTACCTTTCTCACAACATCTACACAAAACTAACACATTCACACAGGTGAAGGTTGCCCAAAACACACTGATCATGAAATGTTTCCATTTTCCAAACATACTGTCAACCCAATTAGTCAGAGAAGTATCCACCCTTGAGTTCACTGCCAACTTGTGAGATATGGTGGTTAAACCAGCCAAGGCCTTGGTCACTGATCCATCTGGAGCTGTGTCATCGGGCTTTAAATTACCCCCATACACCCCCCCCCCCCCCACCCTTTTCAGCCAGTGATATATCCAAGACTATTCTATTCAGCCAAGCCATTCATTACATCTCTGGTATAATTGATGAAGCGCTGTTGATTACAATAAATATAATTGATCCAGTCCACATTCTTATTGAGAGTGGACCACCAGAAAATACTTGACTCTAATCCTGCTAGGATCTGATTTCTTGCTTTGAACTCATCTGGCACCCCCCTGGAACACTAATGCTATCAATGTAAACTCTATTGTCAAAAGATTGACTGAGCACTCCTTCTCTCTCTTCTACCTGGCTCTGGGTAAGGGTAAAGAGCATGCCTACTACTGGTCCAACTGGTAGGCAATTTTTGGCCATAACGTCAGACCCCCACACAACCACCAGATGTCAGCCCTGGGCCACTTAATCTTACTGAAATTCCCAGAGCTCAACCAGCCTGTCAGATCACTCATAGTCTCATCAGTAGTAACACTCTCCGTCCTATTGCATGTACTGACTTCCCCTACTTCCCATCCGTGTGTTATGTAGCGAGCCATACAATAATAATATCCTCCTGTAACTGTGATAGGAGGAAAGTCTGGATGTAATCGGCACCTGGGGACACAGATATCATATATCAATGCAACTGTCATTGTTCAGCTCCCTGCCCTCTTCAACAGCTTTACCATACAGGCCATTCCCCTGGGTGTATCAATTCCATCAAATGGAAAGGGAATGGTTATGAACTGAGGTTTTGCTGAGGCGCAGGCCTAACATTCTTCTTTCACTACTGATCTGGCTTTATACTGAATCCATTCTAACCATAGGTTAGAATCCCCATAACCAGTTTCCACCTCAATTACTTCCTTAAAATCTTTCATCTGAACTATCCACACCGGCCCTTGGCTCTGGACAACTCCACGATCAGTATCTGCTTTGTCTGGGACTCTGCTTGTATTCTGGCTGACTATAGAGCTATCATCCGCTCTAACTTCTTCTACCCGGAATGGCACTAGGTTATCAACTGAAACCCTTACTTTCACTACACTCCATCTTCTTCCATACTGGGTATGTAGATTTACGTAGCCCTCTCTCTCAGTGTGTGCTATAACCTGTTTCCATGAACTACACAGGGACTTGCATAGATGTCTTCCATAATGGCTGCTCTTAGTCCTAGACTGCCAAGGAGTCAGAGACCCCATTTGGTCTACATAGAACTCCACTGAGACATCCCTCCCTATCCTACTCTCACTTCCTGTTTATCCAGATCAAGTGATCGCTTATGCTTGGTTAATACAAAATCCTCATTGTCTAACTATGTGTCAAATTACCCTCTTTGGCCTTCTCGGGGTTCATGGTGTATCAGGAATATGGCTCCCACGATCAGACAGCTCAGGATGGCCAGCACACCTGTAAAGCCCCACCCTTTCCCGGAAAACACATCAGCAGCCAGGGGCCAGACACACTTCCACTTTTATGAACAAACACAGGGATGAAATGACGGGATTAGGGAGTTTTCATTAGAGAGATGACCCCCGGATCCTGTTGATTCCAGTTCTCCTCTCCAACACTGTGATTGTTTGACAGTTTCAGGGTGTCCTACCCCTTTGCAGTGCGATATGAATCCATAACGTAGCACATATCGTAGCTCTTTCAGCTATTCTCACAGCTAAGGCTATCACCAGGAGTCCTTGGTATGGCCCTTCCCAACAGGACCAGATGCTAGAATATGCATATAATTGACATATTAGGATAGAAAACACTCTAATGTTTCCAAAACTGTAAAAATATTGTCTGTGAGTATAGAACTGATATTACAGGCGAAAGCCTGAGAAAAATCCAATCAGGAAGTGACTCTTATTTTGAAACCCCTGTGTTCCTATGCATCCCTATTGCCCATTGAAAGGGATATCAACCAAATTCCTTTTTATATGGCTTCCCTAAGTTGTCAACAGCCTTTAGACAGTTTCAGGCTTTTATTTTGAAGAGTGATTTGTGCGCAAAAGAGAGAGTTACTCCCGGTCCTAGTGAAAAGCCAACTGTCCCGGTTAATATATTATCGAATAGATATAATCAATCACCTTGAGGATTGATTATAAAAAAACGTTTGACATGTTTCTGTGTACATTATGGATATAATTTGGAATTTTTGTCTACGTTGTCGTGACCGCTCTTCCGGGTGGATTCCTGGGCATAACGCACCAAACTAACGGAGGTATTTTGATATAAAAAATATCTTTATGGAACAAAAGGAACATTTGTTGTCTAACTGGGAGTCTCGTGAGTGAAAACATTCGAAGATCATCAAAGGTAAATGATTAATTTGATTACTTTTCTGATTTTCGTGACCAAGTTACCTGATGCTAGGTGTACTTATTTTGTTGCTAAGCTATCGATAAACTTTCACAAACGCTTCTATTGCTTTCGCGCAAAGCAAAATTAAAAAATGTGAGACAACAGGGTGATTAACAAAAGGCTAAGCTGTGTTTTGCTATATTTCACTTGTGATTTCATGAATTGGAACATTTTCTAGTAATATTATTTGACTGTTGCGCTATGCTATTCAGCGTTGCTGATGACAAATATACCGGATCTGGGATGGGTGGTTCTAAGAGGTTGTTTAACAAACAGTTTCTCATTTGTTCTATCTGTTTATATCTTTAACTTATATGCCTACTTGTTAGCTATTTATTTATTATTAGTTTCTTATCCAATAGGCCACATCCTATCCTAGACCACAATTTACCCATCCCCCCTTTGATACCTGGCTCTGCCCAGGTAACAACCTTGCCTACTCTAAACAATGACTTAAGTCAGATTAATAAATTATCCTTATGTCTGACATTATCATGTAGGAGCGCCCCTTTCATTCTCCACATGTCCAATTCTCCCTTGGGCGTCCATTCATATCTATCCTTTACCAATTCTCGGACAAGTCTCTCATCTACTTTAAGAGGTATCTGTGCTGCTTATATATGTTCTTAAATATATTTATCGATTTAAACAGTAACGCTCTCTCAAATATTAACTAAGTGTCACACTGTTTGGCTTTATCTAAAATCATTGATTTTAGAAAAAACATGTCTATGGCGTCAATCTCTAAAGTCCTTACATAACCTTAATCAACCTATCAATAATCCTAAATCATCACAGAAGTCATATATCCCTGTTAACTTGAATACTAACTTGAATACTATTTAAATAAAAAACTTCTAATGGTCAAATAAAGCCAAAACAAATGCTAACCCTATCCACAGTATTTTCTCTAACAATAACAATAACATGGGTTAACCTTAAAATCAGTCTCATCAATAATTGTATATATGTTGCATAGTGTGGGATACCTTATCTACAGTAATTTACCACCCCTAAGAACTGAAACTTATTTATTTTCATTAATAATTGTAATGCTTATAAAATCATTATTTTTCTATGTATTTTCCTGCCCTATTGTCTTAAAATATCTCCTGTCCAAACGTACCATATCTTCCCCCATTTATTATCGATGATAAATAGGATTTTATTCTGTTGTAATACCAAATCAATAATAGCCAATTCAAAACCTTCACAGCCAATGTTTAAAAACAGAATCCTGAACCTCTTCCTCTTCCTCACTAGAGTTTATTCCCCCGCTCCCCATAATTTGTCCTGCCTCAATTCCACTTTTTCCTCTGGGGTTCAAACTATAATTATGTCCAAGAGCTATAAACTCCATTGTAATTAATTTTCCTTTAAACCAGTATCCCAAATGACCACAAATTCATTATCCAAATGGCCCTCCCCTGAGGCTGATCAGAGCACAAGAGAAAGCCATGATAAAGGTCAAAGGTTATACCACCCTTTATAGTCATGTTCCATACCATATTAGACATATTAAAGTATTTGGAGAGAACCCTTTATCTAAACAAAAATTAACTTGTGTAATTAAAACTCAGAAAATACAACTCCTAATATTCCATGTGAGTGTACCCCTTTAAGATTTCCTCAATATTTCATGTAACTCATTCAGTCTTTCTCCAAATACTTTTTAGGAATACACTGCCATTAGACCCACACAACTGTGATAAACGTGCACTGTCCCTTTAAAATAAAACAAACTCAGCCAGCAATAAACTTTGCGGACCTGTCATTGTTCCCCGTAATGAAAACAGATAACGTTTAGAATACATTAACCTCTTGCTAAAATTCATTGGTGTTACCTAAACAATCAAACCAAAAATCAATAACCGGGAACTATCACACACATTTACGATTCAACTATTCAGACCTCCCTCTCTTATAGCCAAATATAGCCCAGTGAACGCCACCAATCAGTGATGGCCACCTAGCAATTTTGTTGCTAGTTTTAGCATCTTTTCAGACTACCCTGACGATATTCAGCTACTTTTAAAAATGTATTTGGAACTTTTATCAACTTCTGAAAGGTGAAAGGCATTTTCCTTCTAATTGACACAAACAATTTTCTCTGTCACCCTCAGTCACAACATCATTGCCGTGGCGGCAAAAGTGCATTGTGAGGGATGTCAGTAACGGGCGCTCAGCCCGTGCCCAAGCCGCAGCGACTTTCAACAAATTGCAAATCATTGTTGGCTCTCTGCAGCAGCAGTAGTACGGGTTCGATAAACCCAATTTATCACAAATAGAACCTTGAATAGAACTTACAACATCAATTAACATCTCTCAATCAAAATTGTACTGCCAGAAGTACAGAAAAGTGTGTACCTTTGGATTCATTTTGCTTTAATTCTATCCTCAAAGTAAATCAAACATTCCCTACTCCAAAATGTAAACGTACCTCGTACTTCGCTAAATTTATAAGAACATTTCGATGGGCACAAATCTATCGTAATTGTCTCTTCATTATTATTTTGAATTCATTAGATTTAGGTAACTGTCTCTTCTTTGATTCAGCATTGTAATTACGACTCCATTCCCAATATATTATTCAAACAGATCATTTAGGCAACAGGTTCACAAATAGTTTACATTCATTTGTAATAGCCCCCTATATCTCGTCTCTTCATTGACCCACTAATATACTCTTGATCAGGTTCCACCTTAGATCTCAATATTAATTAGTTTACATTGGTAGTGCAGATACCCTAAGTCGTTTCGGACCTAAGTCACTGAGGACTTTGCCCTTCCTTGGTGGCTTCAAATCCAATTCCTGTCTTCCAATTGCCTAGAATACTACCTATATCAGGGTTCTCTACACAAAATTCTAAAGACAGGTCACCAGATCAGAATGCCCCATGGATTAAAAAAAATCAACGCCCAAACCACACAAGAGTCATTCAAGTGTCCAGTGATTGGGTCTCAATACAGTATATACATGTGATATGAGTAATATAAGATATGTAAACATTATTAAAGTGGCATTATTAAACTGGCATTGTTTAAAGTGACTAGTGATCCATTTATTAAAGTGTCCAGTGATCGGGTCTCAATGTAGGCAGCAGCCTCTCTGAGTTAGTGATGGCTGTTTAGCAGTCTAATGGCCTTGAGATAGAAGCTGTTATTCACTCTCTCGGTCCCAGCTTTGATGCACCTGTACTGACCTCACCTTCTGGATGTTAGCGGTGTGAACAGGCAGTGGTCGTAGTCCTTGATTATCTTTTTGGCCTTCCTGTGACATCGAGTGATGTAGGTGTCCTGGAGGGCAGATAGTTTGCCCCCGGTGATGCGTTGTGCAGACCGCACCACCCTCTGGAGAGCCTTGCGGTTGAGGGTGGTGCAGTTGCCGTACCAGGCTGTGATACAACCCAACAGGATGCTCTTGATTGTGCATCTGTAAAAGTTTGTCAGGGTTTTGGGTGACAAGCCAAATTTCTTCAGCCTCCTGAGGTTGAAGAGGCGTTGTTGCACCTTCTTCACCATGCTGTCTGTGTGGGCGGACCATTTCAGCTTGTCTGTGATGTGTACGCCCAGGAACTTGAAGCTTTCCACCTTCTCCACTGCGGTCACATCAATGTGGATAGAGGCTTGCTCCCTTTGCTGTTTCCTGAAGTCCACCATCAGCTCCTTTGTTTTGTTGACGTTGAGGGAGAGGTTGTTTTCCTGACACCACACTCCGAGTGTCCTCACCTCCTCTCTGTAGGCCATCTCGTCGTTGTTGGTGATCAAGCCCACTACTGTTGTGTTGTCTGCAAACTTGATGATTGAGTTTGCAGTTACTATAGAACTGAACAAGATTATTATAGATCTAAACAAGATTACCATAGATCTGAACAAGATTACCATAAATCTGACCTCATCCCCATTACCATAGATCTGAACAAGATTACCATAGATCTAATCTCATCCCCATTACCATAGATCTAAACAAGATTACCATAGATCTAACCTCATCCCCTTTACCAAAGATCTGAACAAGATTACCATAGATCTAACTTCATCCAGATTACCGTAGAGCTGAACAGGAATACCATAGATCTGAACAAGATTGTCATAGATCTAACCTCACCCCAATGACCATAGATCTGACATAGAAGATCACTGATATAGATGATGACTTGTCATTCACCTTGAGTTCCAGGTCTCTGTAGATGTGTGGTATGAGGAGGCTAAGGAGATAGGAACACCTGTAGAAGTGGAAACCTGCAGACAGACAGACAGAAAGGAAGATACAGACTGACAAACAGAGAGCAACAGACAGACAGAGAGAAAGAGAGAGAGAGAAAGACAGATACCGACAGACAGACAGACAGACAGAGAGACAGACAGAGAGAGACACAGACAGACAAACAGACAGACAGACAGACAGACAGACAGACAGACAGACAGACAGACAGACAGACAGACAGACAGACAGACAGACAGTCAACATACATAGAGAGAGAGAGAGAGAGATACAGACAAACAGACAGAAATACAAAGAAATACAGACAGACAGACAGACAGACAGACAGACAGACAGACAGACAGACAGACAGACAGACAGACAGACAGACAGACAGACAGACAGACAGAGATACAGACAGTCAGTCAGACAGACAGACAGACAGACAGAGAGATACAGACAGTCAGACAGACAGAGAGACTGACAGACTGACAGACAGAGAGAGACACAGACAGACAGACAGACAGACAGACAGACAGACAGACAGACAGACAGACAGACAGACAGACAGACAGACAGACAGACAGACAGACAGACAGACAGACAGACAGACAGACAGATCAACAGTCAACAGACATACAGAGAGAGATACAGACAGACAGAGAGATACAGACAGTCAGACAGACAGACAGACAGAGCGATACAGACAGTCAGACAAACAGACAGGCATACAGACAGAGAGATACAGACAGACAGACAGACAGTCAACAGTCAAACAGTCAGCAGTCAGACAGACAGACAGACAGACAGACAGACAGAGAGAGAAATACAGACAGAAAGACAGTCAGTCAACAGTCAGAGAGATACAGATAGACAGACAGTCAGCAGTCAGACAGACAGACAGACAGACAGACAGACAGACAGACAGACAGACAGACAGAGAGACAGACAGACAGACAGACAGACAGACAGACAGACAGACAGACAGACAGACAGACAGACAGACAGACAGACAGACAGACAGACAGACAGACAGACAGATAATCTATAAAATAATCTACAGAAATGCATTTTAATCTATTTGGTTTCTGTACATTGTTTCCCATGCACTAGACCTATCTATCTTGAAAAAGGATTGTGCAGTTTGCAAGATAGCAGCCTGTGCTAGCACTTCTTCAGTCTTTTTTATAGAGGATAAGGCCAATGAGTCCAAAGTATAGGGTGTCTTTGCCTGCCGGGGTAACACACCCCCTGTCTGTAATTTACACATAAATCACAATCTGTCACAATTTTTTATCCAACCCTTTGTCCTGGCTGCCACTACTCTTGCTCAACTACACATTTAATCTGTCTCACCTCATCTTCAGCTGCAACTTTTCCTTTCGAAAACAGCCTATGTAGCATTGATATGAGTCAGAAATATTTATTCTATTGTCAAAATTTACTACAAAGTGTAAATAAGATAATTTTGGTTATAAAGTCAGTCTCATCAAAAACAGAGATTTGCAAGACAATTAGGGAAAAATGGTATGTCACGAAATTAAGGGTACCATAACAGTTTTCCATGGGATGAGTTTCTTTCAATCCTGCCCATATGCCCACAGCTGGCAGTACCCAAGTATTCATAAATTCGGAGCACAGCTGCACTCAACCAGATCCTAATGCCCATGGCCAACTTGGTTTAAAATGCAATATCTCTATGGGGCTAGTTAGGGACTGTCAGGACTGTCAGCTATTGACATATTCACATAATAATAAATAAATAAAAATTCAATAGCCCCTAGCCAACTATAAATTGTAGAAATTCCTATTTAAATATCATTAGGTGAATGCACTTAATGAGATAACTAAAAGGTCTGAAAAAATTAAAATATAGTCCCATTTACGTGTAATTTATTGATGGTCTCTAATTCGCAGCACATAAAGGCTATCCAAAGTCAAACCAACTTTGCCACAGCTGGCTGAAGCTAATTGGCGAAATACGTTGGCTAGCTTGCTAGCTAGGCTACTTCAAGACACAAAACCTGACTAGACTGTTTCAGGTTATGTAGAATGGTGATGACTGTAACTGTGTACTGATTTGGCCAAGTGAAAGTACAAACAGTTCCCACGTTCGAACACACACACACACGAAACCCAAATCTTGTTCTCAGTCATATTTCCTAATGAGGGGAATTGAAACTAACTCAGCAAACCCACCATTCCATTTCTAAACTTTCTGTATTTATCAAATCATTTAAAATAATAATAATTCTGCCCACTTACTTCCCTTCAAAATATGTTTGCCATAGGAGAGCCAGTATACTAAATCTTACCAAACATAATTTTTTGTTTCAGAAAATATACATTTTCCATAAGGGGGGCATTATCCCCCAACATACCCTAACAGTTCTTGTACACAAGAGGGAGGTAAATTGTGCATGCCGCTTCGGACCCCCCAGATTGGCTCGCTTGAGGGCGTGCTGGCAGCATATGGCAGCATATAGCAGCAAGTTTGGTTGCGCATCAAGAATTCAGCATAGCAAGTTTAGAGGTAGGGAAACAGGGGGGGGGCTGGCTAGAGCTGCACCAACCTGCACAGACACTTATCATTATTCTGTAGCTCCGAACTGAATTTACTACTGGAGCATTGACACAGATCTGTGATCAGATAATCATTGCCCAATCCTGATCCCAACCGTTTGTGGAAACTTATAAACTTATCTTAAATCAGCGTCTAGTCTCTAAAAATAAAAGGTTCCTGGAGTATCCTTTAGGGGTTCTTCAAATTGAAACTGTGGGGGACAAAGAATGTGCTTTTATTTCAAAAACAAGGACATTTATAAGTGACCTCAAACGTTTGAATGGTAGTGTGGGGCAAAAAAAGTATTTAGTCAGCCACCAATTGTGCAAGTTCTCCCACTTAAAAAGATGACAGAGGCCTGACCCCCCCAAAGGTGTGGACTCCAGCCACAAAACCTGACTCTATAGGGGAGGGTCCGGGTGGGCATCTATCCTCGGTGGCGGCTCCGGTTCGGGACGTAGTCCCCGCTCCGCACGCTGATCCCTCCGCTTCCGTGGAACCGGACCGTGGACCATCGCCGGAGACTCCGGACCGTGGATCGTCGCCGGAGGCTCCGGACCGAGGACCGTCGCTGGAGGCTCCGGACCGTCGCTGAAGGCTCCGGACTGGGGACCGTTGCTGGAGGCTCTGGACCGTCGCTGGAGGATCCGGACTGGGGACCGTTGCTGGAGGCTCTGGACCGTCGCTGGAGGCTCCGGACTGGGGACCGTCGCTGAAGGCTCCGGACTGGGGACCGTCGCTGGAGGCTCCGGACCACTGCTGAAGGCTCCGGACTGGGGACCGTTGCTGAAGGCTCTGGACCGTCGCTGGAGGCCCCGGACTGGGGGAACGTTGCTGGAGGCTCTGGACCGTCGCTGAAGGCTCCGGACTGGGGACCGTCGCTGAAGGCTCCGGACTGGGGACCGTCGCTGGAGGCTCCGGACTGGGGACCGTCGGTTATAGGAGCCTTCAGCTGGATTGTAGGAGCACTACAATCCAGGTGTAGGAGCACTACAGTCCAGGTGTAGGAGCACTACAATCCAGGTGTAGTCATCATACCATCAATTATATAATAGTCGGTATTTGAATGATTTTAGAATCTACCTGTACATTGGAGAGAGTGAGAAGTTCTTACCTGGAGGAACAAGATGTCCTCTTCTATGGCTCTGATTGTGTCTGAAAGGGATGATATCTCTCTGCTCATCTCTCCATCATCAACTGACTCTTCTGCTCCTCTTTCTCCTTCAGTGGCGCCATCTTGGCCTCCTCTTCCTCCTTCAGTGCAGCTATCTTGGCCTCCTCTTCCTCTTTTAATGCAGCTATCTTGGTCTCCTCTTCCTCTCGTAGAAACTGGTGAAGCTTCTCAAACTCCTCGTTAATCTGCTTGTCTGTGTGCTGGGCTTGGCTCTGGAGGCATTGTGAGGAAGAGGTCTAATATCTCACAGTATTCATACAGGGTTATTATTGTACCAGAAAACTGTTAGTGAATATGCATGCAGATCCTGACACGTGACACCACATCTTTCCTAAAGTAACAGGATCTAATACCGAACAGAACAAGAATATATGTAATTGAACAATGAACCCTGAACAATGTATGCAGTACTGACCTTAATGTGCTCTGCTGTTTTTATTAAAGACCTTCATCTTCTCCAAAGATCTCTGGAGTTCCTCCTGGAATGAAACAGAACTACATTGAGGACACCATATCTAGACTTGAGAGAACATCTGAACACCACAAGTCTATCACTGCAGCCTAATTTTCAGTCAATCAAAAGTTCAAATCTCATTGTTTATACCATTGCTCTATCATAGATTTCCAAATGGTTGTATTTCTCTTACCTTATGATCCTGTACAGCCTCATCTATGGGGACACAGTCATGAGATGTATGTTTATTTGATGCCTGACACACCAAGCAGACAGGCTGTTTATCCTCCAGACAGAAGAGCTAGAGTTTCTCACAACGTACACTGTAGAGCACCTTAGACCCTGCTGAAACCCTCTTACTGCTCTAATTTTAATGTAATATTTTTTTTTTTCTCTAACAACAAATTCTTATTTACAATGACGGCCTACACCGGCCAAACCAGGACGACACTGGGCCAATTGTGCGCCACCCAAGGGACTCCCAAACACAGCCGGTTGTGATACAGCCTGGAATCAAACCAGGGTGTCTGTAGTGATGCCTCTAGCACTGAGATGCAGTGCCTCAGACCGCTACGCCTCTCAGGAGCCCCAAAAGGCCTCACACACAGGTTCATTAGAGCCAAGTTATTTTTTTTTTTTTTTTATTTTACCTTTATTTAACCAGGTAGGCAAGTTGAGAACAAGTTCTCATTTACAATTGCGACCTGGCCAAGATAAAGCAAAGCAGTTCGACAGATAAAACGACACAGAGTTACACATGGAGTAAAAACAAACATACAGTCAATAATGCAGTATAAACAAGTCTATATACAATGTGAGCAAATGAGGTGAGAAGGGAGGTAAAGGCAAAAAAAGGCCATGATGGCAAAGTAAATACAATATAGCAAGTAAAATACTGGAATGGTAGTTTTGCAATGGAAGAATGTGCAAAGTAGAAATAAAAAAATAATGGGGTGCAAAGTTACATGGAGGTTCAGACATCGGACATCTCCTACAAACTGGACTTCCTGGGATACTTTCTCAGAACAGCATTCCCGTATAGGCCATACTGAAGCTGTGGCTACACGACAGTAGGGCAGGATTCTTGCCGCAGCATACAGGACATGAGAGATCCTCCTCTGGTTAACACGATCTCTAAGCCATTTTCACTCCGTCTTTGAATAACTTTTAATAACTTTCTTAAATGGGCACTTCCCCCAAAAGTTAAGCCACAGTTGGAGAACCTTTTTGTTTTAAATTTTTGATGGTATATTAATATCTCTAACCAAAGATATCTCAAGATATTTCAATACCTCGAACCAAATCCCAGAGTTGTGTTGTTGATCCAACAGAGCTGAACTCTAGAAAACTGAATGTTACACCATTGAGCTACACTTTACCCTCAACAGGCGATTCAGAAGGGCAGGTTTACAGAAAACTAGGAGTCTGGTTAGACAGGTAAGTTGTGTGTGTGTGTCTGTCTGTGTAGTTTTGCTGTGTGTGCAGACTAATAGCTCATTTACACAAAATTGTTATTTATGGACCCACACATTGATTATTTCAATTAAGATGGAAGCACATTGTTCATAGAATCAATTAATCAATTCACACTTGGCATTTTAAGAATATAGATTTTTATTGACATAGCAGCAGCTTCAAGATAGCAAAATCTACATTTAAACAGACTGAACGGACTGAACGGACTGAACGGACTGAACGGACTGAACGGACTGAACGGACTGAACAGACTGAACAAAACTATGTGTTTCTATTTCTATTACATTTTTTTTGTATTTCTCTTTTTCATGCACAGTCCCAGAGCTAATAAATGTTCCATACATGTTGATAAAGGGTTAATAACACATTACAAATGGCTTATTACATGTTAACTACTGCAAGATCAGATGAATAGGTTAAGGCTTAAGTAAGACTGGGAATAAGCATTCTAGCAGATAACTCGACAATACACAGCTTTCTGGAACGACTGCCTCTGGTCTGCTAAGTTCTATAAGTGGTCTGCTGAGGCCTATAACTGGTCTGCTGAGGCCTATAACTGGTCTGCTGAGGCCTATAACTGGTCTGCTGAGAGCTATAACTGGTCTGCTGAGGCCTATAACTGGTCTGCTAAGTTCTATAACTGGTCTTCTGAGGCCTATAACTGGTCTGCTGAGGCCGATAACTAGTCTGCTGAGGCCTATAACTGTTCTGCTGAGGCCTATAACTGTTCTGCTGAGGCCTATAACTGTTCTGCTGAGGCCTATAACTGGTCTGCTGAGGCCTATAACTGGTCTGCTGAGGCCTATAACTGGTCTGCTGAGGCCTATAACTGGTCTGCTGAGGCCTATAACTGGTCTGCTGAGGCCTATAACTGGTCTGCTGAGGCCTATAACTGGTCTGCTGAGGCCTATAACTGGTCTGCTGAGGCCTATAACTGGTCTGCTGAGGCCTATAACTGGTCTGCTGAGGCCTATAACTGGTCTGCTGAGGGCTATAACTGGTCTGCTGAGGCCTATAACTTGCTGAGGCCTATAACTGGTCTGCTGAGGCCTATAACTGGTCTGTTGAGGCCTATAACTGGTCTGCTGAGGCCTATAACTGGTCTGCTGAGGCCTATAACTGGTCTGCTGAGGCCTATAACTGGTCTGCTGAGGGCTATAACTGGTCTGCTGAGGGATATAACTGGTCTGCTGAGGCCTATAACTTGCTGAGGCCTATAACTGGTCTGCTGAGGCCTATAACTGGTCTGCTGAGGCCTATAACTGGTCTGCTGAGTCCTATAACTGGTCTGCTGAGGCCTATAACTGGTCTGCTGAGGCCTATAACTGGTCTGCTGAGGGCTATAACTGGTCTGCTGAGGCCTATAACTTGCTGAGGCCTATAACTGGTCTGCTGAGGCCTATAACCTGCTGAGGTCTATAACTGGTCTGCTGAGGCCTATAACTGGTCTGCTGAGGCCTATAACTGGTCTGCTGAGGCCTATAACCTGCTGAGGCCTATAACTGGTCTGCTGAGGCCTATAACTGGTCTGCTGAGTCCTATAACTGGTCTGCTGAGTCCTATAACTGGTCTGCTGAGTCCTATAACTGGTCTGCTGAGGCCTATAACCTGCTGAGGCCTATAACTGGTCTGCTGAGGCCTATAACTGGTCTGCTGAGGCCTATAACCTGCTGAGGCCTATAACTGGTCTGCTGAGGCCTATAACTGGTCTGCTGAGTCCTATAACTGGTCTGCTGAGTCCTATAACTGGTCTGCTGAGGCCTATAACCTGCTGAGGCCTATAACTAGTCTGCTGAGGCCTATAACCTGCTGAGGCCTATAACTGGTCTGCTGAGGGCTATAACTGGTCTGCTAAGGTCTATAACTGGTCTGCTGAGGCCTATAACTGGTCTGCTGAGGCCTATAACTGTTCTGCTGAGGCCTATAACTAGTCTGCTAAGTTCTATAACTGGTCTGCTGAGGCCTATAACTGGTCTGCTGAGGACTATAACTGGTCTGCTGAGGCCTATAACTGGTCTGCTAAGGCCTATAACTAGTCTGCTGATGCCTATAACTGGTCTGCTAAGGCCTATAACTAGTCTGCTAAGTTCTATAACTGTTCTGCTGAGGCCTATAACTGTTCTGCTGAGGCCTATAACTGGTCTGCTGAGGCCTACAACTGGTCTGCTGAGGCCTACAACTGGTCTGCTGAGGCCTACAACTGGTCTGCTGAGGCCTATAACTGGTCTGCTGAGGCCTATAACTGTTTTGCTGATGCCTACAACTGGTTTGCTGAGGCCTACAACTGGTCTGCTGAGGCCTACAACTGGTCTGCTGAGGCCTACAACTGGTCTGCTGAGGCCTATAACTGGTCTGCTAAGTCCTATAACTAGTCTGCTGAGGCCTATAACTGGTCTGCTGAGGCCTATAACCTGCTGAGACCTATAACTGGTCTGCTGAGACCTATAACTGGTCTGCTGAGGCCTATAACCAGTCTGCTGAGGGCTATAACTAGTCTGCTGAGGCCTATAACTGGTCTGCTGAGGCCTATAACTGGTCTGCTGAGGCCTATAACTAGTCTGCTGAGGCCTATAACTGGTCTGCTGAGGCCTATAACTGGTCTGCTGAGGCCTATAACTGGTGTGCTGAGGCCTATAACTGGTCTGCTGAGGCCTATAACTGGTCTGCTGAGGCCTATAACTGGTCTGCTGAGGCCTATAACTGGTCTGCTGAGGCCTATAACTAGTCTGCTGAGGCCTATAACTGGTCTGCTGAGGCCTATAACTGGTCTGCTGAGGCCTATAACTAGTCTGCTGAGGCCTATAACTAGTCTGCTGAGGCCTATAACTTGTCTGCTGAGGCCTATAACCTGCTGAGGCCTATAACTTGTCAGCTGAGGCCTATAACTGGTCTGCTGAGGGCTATAACTGGTCTGCTTAGGCCTATAACTGGTCTGCTGAGGCCTATAACTGGTCTGCTGAGGCCTATAACTAGTCTGCTGAGGCCTATAACTGGTCTGCTGAGGCCTATAACCTGCTGAGGCCTATAACTGGTCTGCTGAGGCCTATAACTAGTCTGCTGAGGCCTATAACCTGCTGAGGCCTATAACTGTTCTGTTGAGGCCTATAACTGTTCTGTTGAGGCCTATAACTAGTCTGCTGAGGCCTATAACTGGTCTGCTGAGGCCTATAACTAGTCTGCTAAGTTCTATAACTGGTCTGCTGAGGCCTATAACTGGTCTGCTGAGGCCTATAACTGGTCTGCTGAGGCCTATAACTGGTCTGCTGAGGCCTATAACTGGTCTGCTGAGGCCTATAACTGGTCTGCTAAGGTCCAAAACTGGTCTGTTAAGGCCTATAACTGGTCTGTTAAGGCCTGGTCTGTTAAGACCTATAACTGGTCTGTTAAGGCCTTGTCTGTTAAGGCCTGGTCTGTTAAGACCTATAACTGGTCTGTTAAGGCCTGGTCTGTTAAGGCTGATAACTGGTCTGTTAATGCCTGGTCTGTTAAGGCCTATAACTGGTCTGTTAAGGCTGATAACTGGTCTGTTAAGGCCTGGTCTGTTAAGGCCTATAACTGGTCTGTTAAGGCCTGGTCTGTTAAGGCCTGGTCTGTTAAGGCCTATAACTGGTCTGTTAAGGCTGATAACTGGTCTGTTAAGGCCTGGTCTGTTAAGGCCTATAACTGGTCTGTTAAGGCCTGGTCTGTTAAGGCCTATAACTGGTCTGTTAAGGCCGATAACTGGTCTGTTAAGGCCTGGGATTTTAAGTCCTGGTCTGTTAAGGCCGATAACTGGTCTGTTAAGGCCTGGGCTTTTAAGTCCTGGTCTGTTAAGGCCGATAACTGGTCTGTTAAGGCCGATAACTGGTCTGTTAAGGCCGATAACTGGTCTGTTAAGGCCTGGGATTTTAAGTCCTGGTCTGTTCAGGCCTGGTCTGTTAAGGCCTATAACTGGTCTGTTAAGGCCTATAACTGGTATGTTAAGGCCTGGTCTGTTAAGGCCTGGTCTGTTACGGCCTATAACTCCATACATGTTCATTTCCCAGACAAATCTGTTCCCTTGATCATGATATACAGCACTTCTTCAAAATCTATAAATTCAATAAATGTGCAAACTTCTCAATTATTAGTTATCATCTATATGACATGTTATTTTTTTGTATCACTTCTTTTCATGTGTGTGTTTGTGCATGCATGTTAAGACATAATACTTTTATGAGCAGTTCCATTATTGTTGGGGATTAATTGAGGATATGGTCACTCGTCCATCCAATTGAGGATTATTGCCAAGATCTGTGGCCGGGCAGTTCATGACCTTGTATTTCTCAATGTGCTCCATCTTTCAAGTAAATAGACTACTGTGCTCCTACATTCAAGTACATGAAGTGCAATGACAGGACTTAGAGTGAAGTAAAGCTCTGGGTCCATATCCATAAAGAGTCCTAGAGTAGGAGTGTCACATCTAGCTAGCTTGACTTGACTGTCCAGGTAATCTGATTCATCATGATCTAAAATGATCGTAGATCAGCATTTTAAGATGCTTTATGAATACAGGCCTGGGATTATAGGGACTATACTGACCGAATGGCCACACTACACCTTTCCTCTCAAAAATCACATTGGCCATTTTGCAAATGAGAGAATAGTAAACGTTCAGGTTTGTATGGGAGGGTATTTGTTGTCTGTGAATGAGTTGTGTTTTCTATATTCTCAGCAGCACAAAGAGAAGCAGAGAAAGATGTGGTGGTGTGCGTAGTGCGTATTAATATATTGCTCTCAAAGACCATTCAAAGGCACAGGCTACAAAAAGCACAGTTGACCTATATAGATGAATCAGATGAAAAATCAGATAGATTAATCAGATATATGAAATATATGAATCAGATTTGAAACCATTGATGTGGATCTCTCTAACAGTTACAGTACTGTGGGTTTAGGACATGGATGGACAACTATGGTAATCAGGGGTGCAGTGCTGTTCTCTCTTCTCCCTGTAGCACTTAATCACTCATTGCCGAGAGAAGACACGCCTGGGCCCATGTTAAAAAAGTGTCTCAGGGAAGGAATGCTGATCTAGGATTAGGTCCCCCCTTGTCCATGTAATCCTATTAATTATGATCTACTGATCCTAGATCAGCACTCCGGGACTCTTTGTGAACATGGGGCCAGGTTTCCCAGGTAGCAGTCCAGTCACTGATTTGCAGGAAGAAAATAAACCAGAAAACACAGGGCCCTCCTGAGGACGGGAGTTTCCCTGGTTTAAGGTTATTTTTATCCTCTACACAGGTTCCTCTGTAGAGAAGTACAGTACATTATGACATCAGTTTTAAAGAGGATCTGTAGAGAAACATAATTTACTTTGTAAGGAATGCAGAGACATATAAAACAACCATGCAAGCAGCATTCAGCATCTTTGAGAAGCACTGTGCAACATTCACGTGATGCCAAAGTCCTTCCCCAAGTCTAAGTTTATCTATGCACTTTTGGTTTACAGTACGATTCAAAATGGACGTCAAGATAAACAGCTTAGTCATCATGTCCACTGTTATAAGCACCATACTCACTGTCACTCCTCTCCCTGTTCTTCCATTATAGTGTATAACTACGACTAGCTAGCAGCACACAGTGTCCTCCTTTAGGCACGATGGTATATACTATAGTACATAATGCAATAGATACACTGGAATTATGCACACTTCCTCCCTTACACACACAATCTTAAACAAACATGCCAGACGTTAATGTTCTGAGACACTCATCAGCTATACTGTAACAGCTAGAGGCACAGCAGATGCTCTCTATCTGTCTGTCTGCCTGCCTGCCTATCCTACCTTCTCTCCATGTTAGAAAGTGCAAAGTGAAGCAAGAAGGGGCGGGATAGTGACTCTGGTGGGGAGAAGAGGTTAGTGGCTAGGGTCTGATGACCCTCCTTCTCCCTTAGTCTCTCTGGTGCTCTGTCCCCGGGCAGGGTTCTTCAATATCCTCTCCACAAACGCTTTGCCTCGTCCTGCTACACGTGGCCCTGCACACACGCACGCGCACAAATACCCACAAACACACATCCATACAATTAACATACTTCCATTAAAATACAGTCACACTCACAGGGTCTCATGGCAGTCCAAACAGACTACATACTCACTACTCACCAGCTGATTCCTTCAGAATGTCCTCCAGTCTCTCTCTCAGACATCCTCTCTCTGTGTCTTCCTCTCTGCTCTCCACTCTCTGGCGGATCAGCTCCTTTATCTGCAGCACTGCCCACAACAGGCCATCTGAAGGAATTACACCACCAGAGACATGAAGGCTTGACTGAATGAGCTAAAATGGCTGCATACTGGCTAAATTCCCTTGGAAAGTCTCAGTATAAATGAAATCATAAAAATGTATATTTAAAGCACATAGGCTATGTTAAGTGTGAAAAAGGATTGTATGAAACAGATAATTATCTATAACAGTGTGTTAGGGCCAGTGGCGGTTGGTGCCGTTTAAGATTAGAGAGGTAGATTTTTTTTAAATAATCAAGTTGACAGACAGTGACACATTCAATAACACATTGCACACTCTTGCCTGCATCTAGCTGATCTGGGGTGGAATCATTAGTCCAAACAGAACGTTTTGCAACTAAAACAAGAATTTGTATTGGACAAATTCAGGTAGGTCCTTCCCGTTCCGTTTGCTTCTGTTTAAGACAGAATCGGCAGAATGAATACACCCCTGATCATCCGCACACACAGTTCACTTTCATAGCAGACAAATACGGAATCATTGTTAATGCTTGCTGTATAATTCCTTTTTGCATTTACGCTCTCTCCGCTCACATTTTTCCTTCGCTTGTGGACTTCAGTGCACAACACAACAGCTGTCTATGACCAAGCGTAAAAACCTCTCCAAGCCAAACCTTCATACCATAACACTAACCACTAAGCCTACATTGTTGTCACCATATTAATATTATAGTCAACAAACTAGAACTAACGTGTAAGTAAACACAGAATCCAATCCATGTGTACAATCATGCAGTACAGTGTACAGCAAGCAGTTTAGCAGTTACACCAGCGGGCCCCGGTGGCAATAAATTAATAAAACAGAAAGCTTAACCTTGACTTGAAGACTTGCAGTGTTGGATAGCCTTAGTCTGCTAGTTAACTTAAATAGCATTCCTCTCTGTTTGAATCAGGATGTTGAGTAGGCTAAATTAGCTGCATTAGTAAATGTAAACTAAAAAGAAGGAAAAAAGACTATGAAATATAGCTATCACTCTCTCTCTCTCTGCTGCTACTACTTAATTTGTTTAAAACGGCTTAACTATTGTCTTTCACTCTCTTGGAGTCAACTGCTCACCACTGCACTGCAGTGTTACCTAGCTGTAGCTTATGCTTTCAGTACTAGATTCATTCTTTGTTGCTTTGATTGGATGGACAACATGTCAGTTCATACTGCAAGAGATCTGATAGGTTGGAGCATGTCCTGCGGAAGTTGTCATAATTACTGTGTAAGTCTATGGAAGGAGCTGAGAACCATGAGCCTCCTAGGTTTTATATTGAAGTCAATGTACCCAGAGGAGGATGGAAGATAGCTGTCCTCCAGCTACAGCATGGTGCTACCCCACAGAGTGCTGTTGAGGCTACTGTAGACTTACATCGTAACACAGTTTTAATCAGTTATTTGGTGACGTGAATATATTTAGTATAGTTTTATCTAAAAAGAACAGCTTTTTTAATGTTGAACCATTTGAACTTTTCAGAAATTAATTTAGTAGCATTGCCCTCCCCTTCCTACTCTGAGGAGCCTCCAGTGGTCAGGACCCTGTGGCTTCTGATTAGGTCACATTTTGAGAATAGCGTGGTCCCAAATCTGATTGCTCTGTATTACCAAATCCTAAGACCGCACATACAGATCAAGGACCAGCTAGATTGAGAAAGGATCCTGGCTAGAAACCAAATCTTTCTCTACTTGGTGGATCACCAACAGAACCCATAACAACAGTTTTAGGTGGGTCACTGATTATAAATCGGAAGAAATAACTCACCATACTCCTGGTTCAGACCCCACAGTTTGATTTTGTTGGCCTCATGCTGGGCTTTCTTCTTCAGCCGACACGCTCTGTGGAGAGAGAGAGGGCGAGAGATAGAGTGATAGAGAGATGGGAGTGTTGATAAACTCCCATATCTATTGGGTGAAATACTACAGTGTGCCATTACAGCAGCAAGATGTGTGACCTGTTGCCAAAAAGGGCAACCAGTGAAGAACAAACACCATTGTAAATACAACCTATTTATGTTTATTTATTTTCACTTTTGTACTTTAACTATTTACACATCATTACAACACTGTATATATACATAATATGACATTTGAAATGTATTTATTATTTTGTAACTTTTGTAAGTGTAATGTTTACAGTCAATGTTTTATTGTTTATTATCTATTTCATTTGCTTTGGCAATGTAAACATTTTTTCCATGCCAATAAAGCCCTTAAATTTAAATTGAATTGAGAGACAGAGAGAGAGTGAGAGTGAGAGAGACAGAGACAGGGAGAGAGACAGAGAGTGAGAGACAGTTTACCAACCTATAGCCAGAGCTTATGCTGCGCTACACTCGACCTCACTAGCACTTAGCTAGACGCAGGTTGAATTTAACACAGCACAGTTCTGTTGAGTGGTACTTCCATCCGGGACACCCTGCTGTACAAATCAAATGTACTTCTGAAAGTGCAGTGTGGAAAAGCCACTAGTGAATTATGCCTCTACAGTTAGACAGGTAAGTCAGGTAAGTGGTGTGTATGTGTCCGTGTCCTAGTGTCTACGTGTACCTGGAGGCCAGTTTGTTCCTCTCCTTTCGTGTTGGGGTCCTGGCAGTAACAGGCAGGTCACTGACAGGAGTCAGGCCCTCCAGAGCAGAGCTGAGTGTATGGAGCTGCTCTCCCAAGCTCTGTAGCTTCCCAGGGCTGGGGGTCAGGTCACTGGCATCTGTACGACGGGCTTTTCTCTGGCCTCGCTTACCTGGGGAACACACAGGAGTTTGTGGTTGGTTTTACATAAGTAAGTCTGTAAGTCGCTCTGGATAAGAACATCTGCTAAATGACTAGATGTAATTATAATGTTTCCAAGCACGCAAGCACTCGAGACGCAACTGACAGTGCAGCTAATGCAGCTATACTTTAGACTTCACTAACAAATTACTTGTGTTTGGCAATAGAAATTAGAGATGGTGAGGTTGAAGCAGCAAATTTTACTTCTGATTTTTAACACCCATGGTGTTAAAGGGATACTTGGGGATTTTGACAATGAAGCCTTTTATCTACTTCCCCAGAGTCAGATGAAGTCGTGGATATCAGATGTATGCTAGTCGATACTCAGACTTCCAGTCAGTGCTCTAATTCTAGTTACGAACTACCTCTAATTTCTTTCATATCGGACACAGAGACATAAAAATGGTATCATCTGTGTTCATCTGACTCTGGGGAAGTAGATAAAGGGCCTCATTGCCAAAATCTCGATGTATCCCTTTAAAATTAATTCACTTTCCTAGTATGTATGTGACCCACCGAATGAGTATTGATACATTTATAAAAATTAAGAACATATAAAATGTAAAAATGTTTTACATCTTCCTTTCCTTATTCTATTGTACATTAATGGGTCTTATGGCTTGGGGTTGAGGTCTCACCATTGGTGGAGGTCCCCTCTTTCAGGCATATGGTGGTGGGTAGGGTGCTAGGGCCACAGATTATATCCCCTTCATATTTATCTTCATCTCTTTCTTCATATCTCTCTTCGGTTCTCCGTCTCTCTTTCTCTCCATCTCTCCCCAGGTCTGCTTCACTGAAGAGGCTACATTCCCAGTAACGCCGGCGTTTCTTTTGTCTCTTATGGGACTGAAGCTCCTCCTCTTCCTTCCCTTTCTCTTCCTCCATGGCTTCTGTCCCCTTCTCCTCTTCCTTTTTCCCATCTTCCTCCTTCTCCTCCTCTTCCTCTTCAATATCGCTGTCTGTTCCTTGACTAGACTCAGTGTCTGGCTCACTCTGTAGAGAGTAGTTATGCACCATCTCTTCCTGCCCCACCTGCTGCAGCCCTTCCCTAGCTTCACTCTCCCGCCCTCCAGCCTCTTGGCTCCAGGACTCCGGGAATCTACCAGCCAGGAGGAGGTGTCCAGCCCCCAACCCTACACAGGGTGTGAGGTCTGTGGGGTTCCTCGGCTGCCTGTCATCTGGTCTTAGGGATAACCATGGTTTTTCTCTGCATCCCTGCGGAGAGCAAAACAGAGTAGGTAGAAGTTTGCTCTAAACCATGGTCAGAGTTCCTAAGGACTGCCCATGGACCCACATCAGACTCGACTAATCAATAGTTTCCTCAGTTGTGTTAGTGCTTGGCTGGAACAAACAGCTGCACACCCTGTAGATCTCCAGAACCAGAAGTGACTTCCCAGGATCTAATGGTGAAGGTTAGTGATGATGTTAATCCTGATAATCTGTGGTTAAGAGTAACTCATACCTCAGGTGAGACGAAGGAGCACTCGCAGCTCGGTGGTGGCCCCTCTGGGCTGCCTTTGGCGTAGTGTGTGATGTCATCCAGGGCCGAGATGTCCCAGCAACGCTCGGAGGTGTGTGTGTCGTCAGTGATCACATCCTCCAAGAGATCACTGAGTAGCTCACATCCAGGCTGCTGGCCTCGACACAGGGACAGGGCTGGGGCCCCCAACATCACCACCACACCCTTAGGACACTACAACACAGAGACCAAACACATTCTCTGTCTATGATAACACTGAGTTACATACACACACACACATCGTTTTTTACTTCTGTGGTAATTCCAGATCCAGAGGTCAATAGCATTGATGGTTTTCATTCTTCCATCCCCTCTAATCAGGGACTGAGTCAGACCACAGGAGGCTGGTGTCACCTTAATTGGGGAGTTGGGGCTTGTGGTAATTGCTGGAGCAGAATTAGTGGAATGGTATCAAGCACATCAAACACATGGTTTCCATGTGTTTGATGCCATTCCATTGACTCCATTCCAGCCATTATTATGGCCTGGCCTCCCCTCAGCAGCCTCCACTGATTCAGACATGGGACATACACAAGTGACAAATGTTTTCCACTGTACCTACGTTGTCTGACTCTGCACTGCCCCCTGTAGGAGAGATGGTGAATGGCTCTAAGGTCACAGATAACCCGTTGGTCCCATAGGCCTCACCAAAGACAGGCTCCATCCCACTGCTACCTGGCTGGAGAGAGAGAATGGGGAAGGGGTCAGAGTTGGATGGGGGAGATAGAAAGATAAAGTGGGAGGAAGACAGAGAGAGAAAGCGAGAGAAAGCCAGATATGACTCTGTTGTCATATTGTACAATAGCCAGCATTAAGTTTATAAACTAGCAACTCATCAAGAAAATATTGTAGTATAACAAGGCTGTGTACCTGAGGCATGGTGGTGCTTAGACCTGTTCAGAGGCAGTTGGATGGGTCAAAAGTTTAGTACGGTTAGCTTCGTCATCATCAGTACACCAACCGCCAGAGGTCAGAGTTCACATCATCTGATAACAGAGACAGACAGTTAGCCTTAATATTAACATTTTAAATCGAGCAGCTGATTTAGTTCAGGTTTCAGAGATTAGTTACAGTGGCTTGCGAAAGTATTCACCCCCCTTGTCATTTTTCCTATTTTGTTGCCTTACAATCTGGAATTAAAATTGATTTTGGGGGGATTTGTATCATTTGATACACAACATACCTACCACTTTGAAGATGCAAAATATATATATTTTTTAAAACAAACAAGACAAAAAAAACGGACAACTTGAGCATGCATAACTATTCACCCCGCCAAAGTCAATACTTTGTATAGCCACCTTTTGCAGCAATTACAGCTGCAAGTCTCATGGGGTATGTCTCTATAAGCTTGACACATCTAGCCACTGGGATTTTTGCCCATTCTTCAAGGCAAAACTGCTACAGCTCCTTCAAGTTGGATGGGTTCTGCTGGTGTACCGCAATTTTTAAGTCATACCACAGATTCTCAATTGAATTGAGGTCCGGGCTTTGACTAGGCCAATCCAAGACATTTAAATGTTTCCCCTTAAACCACTCAAGTGTTGCTTTAGCAGTATGCTCAGGGTCATTGTCCTGCTGGAAGGTGAACCTCCGTCCCAGTCTCAAAGCTCTGGATGACTGAAACAGGTTTCCCTCAAGAATTTCCCTGTATTTAGCGCCATCTGTCATTCCTTCAATTCTGACCAGTTTTCCAGTTCCTGTCAATGAAAAACATACTCACAGCATGTTGCTGGCACCACCATGCTTCACTGGGATGGTGTTCTCGGAGTGATGAGAGGTGTTAGCGTCATCTGACCAGAGTACCTTTTTCCATATGTTTGGGGAGTCTCCCACATGCCTTTTGGTGAACACCAAACGTGTTTGCTTATTTTTTTCTTTAAGCAATGGCTTTTTTGTGGCCACTCTTCCGTAAAGCCCAGCTCTGTGGAGTGTACGGCTTAAAGTGGTCCGATGGACAGATAGTCCAATCTCTGCTATGGAGCTTTGCAGCTCCTTCAGGGTTATCTTTGGTCTCTTTGTTGCCTCTCTGATTAATGCCCTCCTTGCCTGGTCCATGAGTTTTGGTGGGTGGCCCTCTCTTGGCAGGTTTGTTGTGGTGCCATATTCTTTCCATTTTATTATAATGGATTTAATGGTGCTCTGTGGGATTTTCAAAGTTTCTGATATTTTTTTATAACACAACCCTGATCTGTACTTCTCCACAACTTTGTCCCTGACCTATTTGGAGAGCTCCTTGGCCTTCATAGTGCCGCTTACTTGGTGGTGCCCCTTGCTTAGTGGTGTTGCAGACTCTGGGGCCTTTCAGAACAGGTGTATATATACTGAGATCATGTGACAGATCATGTGACACTTAGATTGCACACAGGTGGACTTTATTTAACTAATTATGTGGCTTCTGAAGGTAATTGGTTGCACCAGATCTTATTTAGGGGCTTCATAGCAAAGGGGGTGAAGACATGCACAAACCACTTTTCCGTTTTTTTTTTGTTGAATTTTTTTAAACAAGTTATTTTTTAATTTCACCTCACCACTTTGGAGTAATTTGTGTATGTTCATTACATGATATCCAAATAAAAATCCATTTAAATTACAGGTTGTAATGCATCAAAATAGGAAAAATGCCAAGGGGGATTAATACTTTTTCAAGGCACTGTACAGGTCTCCCATGACAGATTGAGTAGCTTGTCAGGCTTTTAAGACTTGGTTTCGGGCTCTGAGATTACTTAGTACTGATTCATCCATGGCAATTCCTTGCCTGTCCTAGGCAAGACCCCTGCCCCCCCCCCAAAAAAAAAAAACTCCTAGCGAGCAAAATGACGTTGAAATGACATGTAAAATTTGTATTTTTCAGACGTTGAAGCTAGGTTAAATTTAGGTTCTTAATGAAAGGTGAAAATATTTATTTTCCATGTGTTTAAAATTCAAATTTTCCAGGAACGTTGAAAAGGCGTCTTTTCTGAAAATTGAAAAATATATTTTCTTCTGGATGTTTAAATCAGGTTCATCATCAAATCTGAAACAATCATAGACATCTTTGATTTTGTTACTTTACAGCCTTAATCTAAAATTTATCAAATATTTTTTCCCTTCATCAATCTACACGCAATACCCCACAATGACAAACCGAAAACAGGTTTTTTGACATTTTTGCAAATGTATTAAAAATAAATAACAGAAATACCTTAAGTATTCAGACCCTTTGCTATGAGACTCGAAATTGGGCTCAGGTGCATCCTGTTTCCATTGATAATTCTTGAGATGTTTCCACAACTTGATTGGAGTCCACCTGTGGTAAATTCAATTGATTGGACAGGAGTTGGAAGGGCACACACCTGTCTATATACGGTCCAACAGTTGAAGTAATTGTCTGTAGAGCGCAGAGACAGGATTGTGTCGAGGCACAGATCTGGGGAAGGGTACCAACACATTTCTGCAGCACTGAAGGCCCCCAAGAACACAGTGGCCTCAAACATTCTTAAATGGAAGATGTTTGGAACCACCAAGATTCTTCCTAGAGCTGGCCTTCTGAGCAATCTGGGGAGAAGGACCTTGTTAAGGGATGTGACAAAGAACCCGATGGTCACTCTGACAGAGCTCCAGAGTTCATCTGTGGAGATGGGAGAACCTTCCAGAAGGACAACCATCTCTGCAGCACTCCACCAATCAGGCCTTTATGGTAGAGTTGCCAGACGGAAGCCACTCCTAAGTGAAAGGCACATGACAGCCCGCTTGGAGTTTGCCAAAAGGCACCTAAAGGACTCTCAGACCATGAGAAACAGGATTCTCTCGTCTGATGAAACCAGCATTGAACTCTTTGGCCTGAATGCCAAGCGTCACATCTGGAGGAAACCTGGCACCATCCTTATGGTGAAGCATGGTGCTAGAGGCGTCACTACAGACCCTGGTTCGATTCCAGGCTATATCACAACCGGCTGTGATTGGGAGTCCCATAGGACAGCGCACAATTGGCCCAGCAACGACCGGGTTAGGGTTGGCAGGGGTAGGCAGTCATTGTAAATACTAATATGTTCTTAACTGGACTTGCTTAGTTAAATAAAGGTTCAATAATAAATATAAAAAATAAATGATGGTGAGAGGATCATGCTGTGGGATGTTTTTCAGCGGCAGGGACCGGGAGACTAGTCAGGATCGAGATAAAGAGGAACAGAGCAAAGTACAGAGAGGTCCTTGATGAAAACCTGCTCCAGAGTACTCAGGACCTCGGACTGGGGATGAAGGTTCACCTTCCAACAGGACAATGACCCTAAGCACACAGCCAAGACAACGCAGGTGTGGCTTCGGGACAAGTCTGAATGTCCTTTAGTGGCCCAGTCAGAGCCTGGATTTGAACCCGATCGAACATCTCTGGAGAGACCTGAAAATAGATGTGCAGCAACACTCCCCATCCAACCTGACAGAACTTGAAAATCTACAGAGAGGAACAGGACATACTCCCCAAATACAGGTGTGCCAAGCTTGTAGCGTCATCCCACAGAAGACTTGAGGCTGTAATCACTGCCAAAAGTATTTCAACAAAGTACTGAGTAAAGGGTCTGAATACTTATGTAAATGCAATATATCCATTTATTTTTAATACAATTGCAAAAAATAAAAATATTAACTGAGTTTTTGCTTTGTCATTATGGGGTATTGTGTGTAGATTGATGAGGGAAAAAAACTATTAAATCAATTTTAGAATAAGGCTGTAACGTAACAGAATGTGTAAAAATCCTAGGGATCTGAATACTGAATTATGTGAGATTTTATGTGTTGTTGTTGGAGGTGTGTCTTGGTCAGTTTAGCTCAGAAAATGCCGCCCTCGTCAATCTGCCACCATAGGCAGCCGCCTAATCCTGCCTAATGGATTCATCACTGCAGTGACATCTAGGTTAATCTAGCAGCTCATCACATGAGCACTGTGTTAATATAGATCTCAACAAGACCATATAGCTTCTAGCTGCTATAGACAAGGGGTAATCTGCTGCAGTTTAGGTTGGGTTGCCAGGTTACACTTTATTTGACAGAACACATTTATTTTTACTCTTTGGGAGTCATTCAATCGAGCATTTAACACATGCTTTCTGAACAACTAACAGCAATGTAAAACAACTTCCAGGACTGTAAAATTGAGTTTCCATCATACGAGCACAGAGAGACAGAAAGACAGAGGGGGGGATAGATAGAGGAAAGACTAATACTCACAGCCAACATCCTGTGCCCCAGATCCCTAAAATAGTCCTAATCAGACATTTCCCTGTGTCACACACACACACACACAGACACACACACAGACACACACACACACACACACACACACACACACACACACACACACACACACACACACACACACACACACACACACACACACACACACACACCATAACTCTACAGAGGGATAGTCTGAAGAAACAGCCTTTCTTCCACATCAGACAGAGAGGGGAGTGCCTACTCCTTTCCAAGAAATAAGAGGAATAGCAAAGCTCTGTACCTGACAGCTGTGGGGGGGATTTATTTTCACTATAAACCGACTGTTATTCTCATTCAGTCTAATGCCATCATTGAGAAATTAAAGTTTTCTGAATCTGAGCATACATTTAGCTGAACGTGGTGCAAGCCTTTTAAAACAACATGTGGCAACAATATCACCTTGACACTGTCGCTGGCACTCAAGTTACGAAAAGGCAGTACTTTGAACGAACAGCTAGCTGTCTTACCTCCTGCATGGACGGTGTGTCACATTTTCCGATGTTGAAGCGCGCCCCCGTCATCTGTCAACGCGCAGCCCCGCGGTTCTGACAGCGAGCGCTCTGGAAGCCAGCAGCCTAAAGTCCGATAGGAAATAGGCTAAACATTTGACCACTAAATAGTACTCGTTGCAATACCAGCAACGATACGCCTATGCAGCATAGAATATTATATTTCTATTAGGCCTACACAGCTATAACCTAGGAGGCCATTGTATATAATACAGGAAGAGCACATCAGCATTGACTGGCATCAGAGTCGCAACAAAATAACCAACCCAAAACAGTAGGCTATACAGGGTTATTGCTCGATTCATGGCTACCATGCTGTAGAAGGCTAGGCTACTTACCGTCCACTGTTCCAGCAGTTACAATCAGGGGAACAAAGTGACATCCACATAAACCAATGTTCTTCTCCACAAGACCGCACAAATTACAAGAATTAATGATATGTTGTGGTCCTCTGGTATATCGATGCAAAATATATTTGGGCTAGTCCTGAACAGCTGGCTTTGGAATGGTCTAGACATGGCGAAACAAGGAAACATGTTTCTTTATTTCCCATTAATACACACAGTGGTTGTTATTATAAATGACATATATTACATTAATGTCATCAAATTAACATAGTCATCTTCAAGACTTCATTAGGCTAGGATATATTTCCTCTAAATACAATAATGTGGAACTTGTTGATAGATAAATCCCCTCAGAACCCAAATGGTTCAGTCCGGGATCAGCTGTGAAAATGCATGATTTGTTCAAAAGGAACCATAGAGAAAGTAAGGAATGAAATTAAAGGAGAACATCAGTCATTTAATTTGTGTAGGCAGATATGTCTGATTGTGTTATAATTACTGAGAACTACCTGCTACACACAGTGCATGGATTTCACTACACTTAAAATCAGCTTTTCTTGTGAGGCCAGCCCCCCTTTGGAGGAACGAGAGGTCGACAGGATGGTGCTGAGAGGTAGCCTACGGTGAGACACGTTTTAGTGTCTAGAGACAATAATACTTTATTTTAAATTGATCTACTCACTGTGCGGTGCTGGTGACCTCATGATAATAATTCACTCATCTTTAAATAATGTGCATGTTTTGGTAGGCAGAGACGGTATAGAAAGTATAGAATTCCTTCAATATCTCTGGTACTAGGTATCCTAGTAGCCTAAATAGCCTATTGACTTGGACTATCCTGCTTAAGGATATACACATTCTCTGGTACTAGGTATCCTAGTAGCCTAAATAGCCTATTGACTTGGACTATCCTGCTTAAGGATATACACATTCTCTGGTACTAGGTATCCTAGTAGCCTAAATAGCCTATTGACTTGGACTATCCTGCTTAAGGATATACACATTCTCTGGTACTAGGTATCCTAGTAGCCTAAATAGCCTATTGACTTGGACTATCCTGCTTAAGGATATACACATTCTCTGGTACTAGGTATCCTAGTAGCCTAAATAGCCTATTGACTTGGACTATCCTGCTTAAGGATATACACATTCTCTGGTACTAGGTATCCTAGTAGCCTAAATAGCCTATTGACTTGGACTATCCTGCTTAAGGATATACACATTCTCTGGTACTAGGTATCCTAGTAGCCTAAATAGCCTATTGACTTGGACTATCCTGCTTAAGGATATACACATTCTCTGGTACTAGGTATCCTAGTAGCCTAAATAGCCTATTGACTTGGACTATCCTGCTTAAGGATATACACATTCTCTGGTACTAGGTATCCTAGTAGCCTAAATAGCCTATTGACTTGGACTATCCTGCTTAAGGATATACACATTCTCTGGTACTAGGTATCCTAGTAGCCTAAATAGCCTATTGACTTGGACTATCCTGCTTAAGGATATACACATTCTCTGGTACTAGGTATCCTAGTAGCCTAAATAGCCTATTGACTTGGACTATCCTGCTTAAGGATATACACATTCTCTGGTACTAGGTATCCTAGTAGCCTAAATAGCCTATTGACTTGGACTATCCTGCTTAAGGATATACACATTCTCTGGTACTAGGTATCCTAGTAGCCTAAATAGCCTATTGACTTGGACTATCCTGCTTAAGGATATACACATTCTCTGGTACTAGGTATCCTAGTAGCCTAAATAGCCTATTGACTTGGACTATCCTGCTTAAGGATATACACATTCTCTGGTACTAGGTATCCTAGTAGCCTAAATAGCCTATTGACTTGGACTATCCTGCTTAAGGATATACACATTCTCTGGTACTAGGTATCCTAGTAGCCTAAATAGCCTATTGACTTGGACTATCCTGCTTAAGGATATACACATTCTCTGGTACTAGGTATCCTAGTAGCCTAAATAGCCTATTGACTTGGACTATCCTGCTTAAGGATATACACATTCTCTGGTACTAGGTATCCTAGTAGCCTAAATAGCCTATTGACTTGGACTATCCTGCTTAAGGATATACACATTCTCTGGTACTAGGTATCCTAGTAGCCTAAATAGCCTATTGACTTGGACTATCCTGCTTAAGGATATACACATTCTCTGGTACTAGGTATCCTAGTAGCCTAAATAGCCTATTGACTTGGACTATCCTGCTTAAGGATATACACATTCTCTGGTACTAGGTATCCTAGTAGCCTAAATAGCCTATTGACTTGGACTATCCTGCTTAAGGATATACACATTCTCTGGTACTAGGTATCCTAGTAGCCTAAATAGCCTATTGACTTGGACTATCCTGCTTAAGGATATACACATTCTCTGGTACTAGGTATCCTAGTAGCCTAAATAGCCTATTGACTTGGACTATCCTGCTTAAGGATATACACATTCTCTGGTACTAGGTATCCTAGTAGCCTAAATAGCCTATTGACTTGGACTATCCTGCTTAAGGATATACACATTCTCTGGTACTAGGTATCCTAGTAGCCTAAATAGCCTATTGACTTGGACTATCCTGCTTAAGGATATACACATTCTCTGGTACTAGGTATCCTAGTAGCCTAAATAGCCTATTGACTTGGACTATCCTGCTTAAGGATATACACATTCTCTGGTACTAGGTATCCTAGTAGCCTAAATAGCCTATTGACTTGGACTATCCTGCTTAAGGATATACACATTCTCTGGTACTAGGTATCCTAGTAGCCTAAATAGCCTATTGACTTGGACTATCCTGCTTAAGGATATACACATTCTCTGGTACTAGGTATCCTAGTAGCCTAAATAGCCTATTGACTTGGACTATCCTGCTTAAGGATATACACATTCTCTGGTACTAGGTATCCTAGTAGCCTAAATAGCCTATTGACTTGGACTATCCTGCTTAAGGATATACACATTCTCTGGTACTAGGTATCCTAGTAGCCTAAATAGCCTATTGACTTGGACTATCCTGCTTAAGGATATACACATTCTCTGGTACTAGGTATCCTAGTAGCCTAAATAGCCTATTGACTTGGACTATCCTGCTTAAGGATATACACATTCTCTGGTACTAGGTATCCTAGTAGCCTAAATAGCCTATTGACTTGGACTATCCTGCTTAAGGATATACACATTCTCTGGTACTAGGTATCCTAGTAGCCTAAATAGCCTATTGACTTGGACTATCCTGCTTAAGGATATACACATTCTCTGGTACTAGGTATCCTAGTAGCCTAAATAGCCTATTGACTTGGACTATCCTGCTTAAGGATATACACATTCTCTGGTACTAGGTATCCTAGTAGCCTAAATAGCCTATTGACTTGGACTATCCTGCTTAAGGATATACACATTCTCTGGTACTAGGTATCCTAGTAGCCTAAATAGCCTATTGACTTGGACTATCCTGCTTAAGGATATACACATTCTCTGGTACTAGGTATCCTAGTAGCCTAAATAGCCTATTGACTTGGACTATCCTGCTTAAGGATATACACATTCTCTGGTACTAGGTATCCTAGTAGCCTAAATAGCCTATTGACTTGGACTATCCTGCTTAAGGATATACACATTCTCTGGTACTAGGTATCCTAGTAGCCTAAATAGCCTATTGACTTGGACTATCCTGCTTAAGGATATACACATTCTCTGGTACTAGGTATCCTAGTAGCCTAAATAGCCTATTGACTTGGACTATCCTGCTTAAGGATATACACATTCTCTGGTACTAGGTATCCTAGTAGCCTAAATAGCCTATTGACTTGGACTATCCTGCTTAAGGATATACACATTCTCTGGTACTAGGTATCCTAGTAGCCTAAATAGCCTATTGACTTGGACTATCCTGCTTAAGGATATACACATTCTCTGGTACTAGGTATCCTAGTAGCCTAAATAGCCTATTGACTTGGACTATCCTGCTTAAGGATATACACATTCTCTGGTACTAGGTATCCTAGTAGCCTAAATAGCCTATTGACTTGGACTATCCTGCTTAAGGATATACACATTCTCTGGTACTAGGTATCCTAGTAGCCTAAATAGCCTATTGACTTGGACTATCCTGCTTAAGGATATACACATTCTCTGGTACTAGGTATCCTAGTAGCCTAAATAGCCTATTGACTTGGACTATCCTGCTTAAGGATATACACATTCTCTGGTACTAGGTATCCTAGTAGCCTAAATAGCCTATTGACTTGGACTATCCTGCTTAAGGATATACACATTCTCTGGTACTAGGTATCCTAGTAGCCTAAATAGCCTATTGACTTGGACTATCCTGCTTAAGGATATACACATTCTCTGGTACTAGGTATCCTAGTAGCCTAAATAGCCTATTGACTTGGACTATCCTGCTTAAGGATATACACATTCTCTGGTACTAGGTATCCTAGTAGCCTAAATAGCCTATTGACTTGGACTATCCTGCTTAAGGATATACACATTCTCTGGTACTAGGTATCCTAGTAGCCTAAATAGCCTATTGACTTGGACTATCCTGCTTAAGGATATACACATTCTCTGGTACTAGGTATCCTAGTAGCCTAAATAGCCTATTGACTTGGACTATCCTGCTTAAGGATATACACATTCTCTGGTACTAGGTATCCTAGTAGCCTAAATAGCCTATTGACTTGGACTATCCTGCTTAAGGATATACACATTCTCTGGTACTAGGTATCCTAGTAGCCTAAATAGCCTATTGACTTGGACTATCCTGCTTAAGGATATACACATTCTCTGGTACTAGGTATCCTAGTAGCCTAAATAGCCTATTGACTTGGACTATCCTGCTTAAGGATATACACATTCTCTGGTACTAGGTATCCTAGTAGCCTAAATAGCCTATTGACTTGGACTATCCTGCTTAAGGATATACACATTCTCTGGTACTAGGTATCCTAGTAGCCTAAATAGCCTATTGACTTGGACTATCCTGCTTAAGGATATACACATTCTCTGGTACTAGGTATCCTAGTAGCCTAAATAGCCTATTGACTTGGACTATCCTGCTTAAGGATATACACATTCTCTGGTACTAGGTATCCTAGTAGCCTAAATAGCCTATTGACTTGGACTATCCTGCTTAAGGATATACACATTCTCTGGTACTAGGTATCCTAGTAGCCTAAATAGCCTATTGACTTGGACTATCCTGCTTAAGGATATACACATTCTCTGGTACTAGGTATCCTAGTAGCCTAAATAGCCTATTGACTTGGACTATCCTGCTTAAGGATATACACATTCTCTGGTACTAGGTATCCTAGTAGCCTAAATAGCCTATTGACTTGGACTATCCTGCTTAAGGATATACACATTCTCTGGTACTAGGTATCCTAGTAGCCTAAATAGCCTATTGACTTGGACTATCCTGCTTAAGGATATACACATTCTCTGGTACTAGGTATCCTAGTAGCCTAAATAGCCTATTGACTTGGACTATCCTGCTTAAGGATATACACATTCTCTGGTACTAGGTATCCTAGTAGCCTAAATAGCCTATTGACTTGGACTATCCTGCTTAAGGATATACACATTCTCTGGTACTAGGTATCCTAGTAGCCTAAATAGCCTATTGACTTGGACTATCCTGCTTAAGGATATACACATTCTCTGGTACTAGGTATCCTAGTAGCCTAAATAGCCTATTGACTTGGACTATCCTGCTTAAGGATATACACATTCTCTGGTACTAGGTATCCTAGTAGCCTAAATAGCCTATTGACTTGGACTATCCTGCTTAAGGATATACACATTCTCTGGTACTAGGTATCCTAGTAGCCTAAATAGCCTATTGACTTGGACTATCCTGCTTAAGGATATACACATTCTCTGGTACTAGGTATCCTAGTAGCCTAAATAGCCTATTGACTTGGACTATCCTGCTTAAGGATATACACATTCTCTGGTACTAGGTATCCTAGTAGCCTAAATAGCCTATTGACTTGGACTATCCTGCTTAAGGATATACACATTCTCTGGTACTAGGTATCCTAGTAGCCTAAATAGCCTATTGACTTGGACTATCCTGCTTAAGGATATACACATTCTCTGGTACTAGGTATCCTAGTAGCCTAAATAGCCTATTGACTTGGACTATCCTGCTTAAGGATATACACATTCTCTGGTACTAGGTATCCTAGTAGCCTAAATAGCCTATTGACTTGGACTATCCTGCTTAAGGATATACACATTCTCTGGTACTAGGTATCCTAGTAGCCTAAATAGCCTATTGACTTGGACTATCCTGCTTAAGGATATACACATTCTCTGGTACTAGGTATCCTAGTAGCCTAAATAGCCTATTGACTTGGACTATCCTGCTTAAGGATATACACATTCTCTGGTACTAGGTATCCTAGTAGCCTAAATAGCCTATTGACTTGGACTATCCTGCTTAAGGATATACACATTCTCTGGTACTAGGTATCCTAGTAGCCTAAATAGCCTATTGACTTGGACTATCCTGCTTAAGGATATACACATTCTCTGGTACTAGGTATCCTAGTAGCCTAAATAGCCTATTGACTTGGACTATCCTGCTTAAGGATATACACATTCTCTGGTACTAGGTATCCTAGTAGCCTAAATAGCCTATTGACTTGGACTATCCTGCTTAAGGATATACACATTCTCTGGTACTAGGTATCCTAGTAGCCTAAATAGCCTATTGACTTGGACTATCCTGCTTAAGGATATACACATTCTCTGGTACTAGGTATCCTAGTAGCCTAAATAGCCTATTGACTTGGACTATCCTGCTTAAGGATATACACATTCTCTGGTACTAGGTATCCTAGTAGCCTAAATAGCCTATTGACTTGGACTATCCTGCTTAAGGATATACACATTCTCTGGTACTAGGTATCCTAGTAGCCTAAATAGCCTATTGACTTGGACTATCCTGCTTAAGGATATACACATTCTCTGGTACTAGGTATCCTAGTAGCCTAAATAGCCTATTGACTTGGACTATCCTGCTTAAGGATATACACATTCTCTGGTACTAGGTATCCTAGTAGCCTAAATAGCCTATTGACTTGGACTATCCTGCTTAAGGATATACACATTCTCTGGTACTAGGTATCCTAGTAGCCTAAATAGCCTATTGACTTGGACTATCCTGCTTAAGGATATACACATTCTCTGGTACTAGGTATCCTAGTAGCCTAAATAGCCTATTGACTTGGACTATCCTGCTTAAGGATATACACATTCTCTGGTACTAGGTATCCTAGTAGCCTAAATAGCCTATTGACTTGGACTATCCTGCTTAAGGATATACACATTCTCTGGTACTAGGTATCCTAGTAGCCTAAATAGCCTATTGACTTGGACTATCCTGCTTAAGGATATACACATTCTCTGGTACTAGGTATCCTAGTAGCCTAAATAGCCTATTGACTTGGACTATCCTGCTTAAGGATATACACATTCTCTGGTACTAGGTATCCTAGTAGCCTAAATAGCCTATTGACTTGGACTATCCTGCTTAAGGATATACACATTCTCTGGTACTAGGTATCCTAGTAGCCTAAATAGCCTATTGACTTGGACTATCCTGCTTAAGGATATACACATTCTCTGGTACTAGGTATCCTAGTAGCCTAAATAGCCTATTGACTTGGACTATCCTGCTTAAGGATATACACATTCTCTGGTACTAGGTATCCTAGTAGCCTAAATAGCCTATTGACTTGGACTATCCTGCTTAAGGATATACACATTCTCTGGTACTAGGTATCCTAGTAGCCTAAATAGCCTATTGACTTGGACTATCCTGCTTAAGGATATACACATTCTCTGGTACTAGGTATCCTAGTAGCCTAAATAGCCTATTGACTTGGACTATCCTGCTTAAGGATATACACATTCTCTGGTACTAGGTATCCTAGTAGCCTAAATAGCCTATTGACTTGGACTATCCTGCTTAAGGATATACACATTCTCTGGTACTAGGTATCCTAGTAGCCTAAATAGCCTATTGACTTGGACTATCCTGCTTAAGGATATACACATTCTCTGGTACTAGGTATCCTAGTAGCCTAAATAGCCTATTGACTTGGACTATCCTGCTTAAGGATATACACATTCTCTGGTACTAGGTATCCTAGTAGCCTAAATAGCCTATTGACTTGGACTATCCTGCTTAAGGATATACACATTCTCTGGTACTAGGTATCCTAGTAGCCTAAATAGCCTATTGACTTGGACTATCCTGCTTAAGGATATACACATTCTCTGGTACTAGGTATCCTAGTAGCCTAAATAGCCTATTGACTTGGACTATCCTGCTTAAGGATATACACATTCTCTGGTACTAGGTATCCTAGTAGCCTAAATAGCCTATTGACTTGGACTATCCTGCTTAAGGATATACACATTCTCTGGTACTAGGTATCCTAGTAGCCTAAATAGCCTATTGACTTGGACTATCCTGCTTAAGGATATACACATTCTCTGGTACTAGGTATCCTAGTAGCCTAAATAGCCTATTGACTTGGACTATCCTGCTTAAGGATATACACATTCTCTGGTACTAGGTATCCTAGTAGCCTAAATAGCCTATTGACTTGGACTATCCTGCTTAAGGATATACACATTCTCTGGTACTAGGTATCCTAGTAGCCTAAATAGCCTATTGACTTGGACTATCCTGCTTAAGGATATACACATTCTCTGGTACTAGGTATCCTAGTAGCCTAAATAGCCTATTGACTTGGACTATCCTGCTTAAGGATATACACATTCTCTGGTACTAGGTATCCTAGTAGCCTAAATAGCCTATTGACTTGGACTATCCTGCTTAAGGATATACACATTCTCTGGTACTAGGTATCCTAGTAGCCTAAATAGCCTATTGACTTGGACTATCCTGCTTAAGGATATACACATTCTCTGGTACTAGGTATCCTAGTAGCCTAAATAGCCTATTGACTTGGACTATCCTGCTTAAGGATATACACATTCTCTGGTACTAGGTATCCTAGTAGCCTAAATAGCCTATTGACTTGGACTATCCTGCTTAAGGATATACACATTCTCTGGTACTAGGTATCCTAGTAGCCTAAATAGCCTATTGACTTGGACTATCCTGCTTAAGGATATACACATTCTCTGGTACTAGGTATCCTAGTAGCCTAAATAGCCTATTGACTTGGACTATCCTGCTTAAGGATATACACATTCTCTGGTACTAGGTATCCTAGTAGCCTAAATAGCCTATTGACTTGGACTATCCTGCTTAAGGATATACACATTCTCTGGTACTAGGTATCCTAGTAGCCTAAATAGCCTATTGACTTGGACTATCCTGCTTAAGGATATACACATTCTCTGGTACTAGGTATCCTAGTAGCCTAAATAGCCTATTGACTTGGACTATCCTGCTTAAGGATATACACATTCTCTGGTACTAGGTATCCTAGTAGCCTAAATAGCCTATTGACTTGGACTATCCTGCTTAAGGATATACACATTCTCTGGTACTAGGTATCCTAGTAGCCTAAATAGCCTATTGACTTGGACTATCCTGCTTAAGGATATACACATTCTCTGGTACTAGGTATCCTAGTAGCCTAAATAGCCTATTGACTTGGACTATCCTGCTTAAGGATATACACATTCTCTGGTACTAGGTATCCTAGTAGCCTAAATAGCCTATTGACTTGGACTATCCTGCTTAAGGATATACACATTCTCTGGTACTAGGTATCCTAGTAGCCTAAATAGCCTATTGACTTGGACTATCCTGCTTAAGGATATACACATTCTCTGGTACTAGGTATCCTAGTAGCCTAAATAGCCTATTGACTTGGACTATCCTGCTTAAGGATATACACATTCTCTGGTACTAGGTATCCTAGTAGCCTAAATAGCCTATTGACTTGGACTATCCTGCTTAAGGATATACACATTCTCTGGTACTAGGTATCCTAGTAGCCTAAATAGCCTATTGACTTGGACTATCCTGCTTAAGGATATACACATTCTCTGGTACTAGGTATCCTAGTAGCCTAAATAGCCTATTGACTTGGACTATCCTGCTTAAGGATATACACATTCTCTGGTACTAGGTATCCTAGTAGCCTAAATAGCCTATTGACTTGGACTATCCTGCTTAAGGATATACACATTCTCTGGTACTAGGTATCCTAGTAGCCTAAATAGCCTATTGACTTGGACTATCCTGCTTAAGGATATACACATTCTCTGGTACTAGGTATCCTAGTAGCCTAAATAGCCTATTGACTTGGACTATCCTGCTTAAGGATATACACATTCTCTGGTACTAGGTATCCTAGTAGCCTAAATAGCCTATTGACTTGGACTATCCTGCTTAAGGATATACACATTCTCTGGTACTAGGTATCCTAGTAGCCTAAATAGCCTATTGACTTGGACTATCCTGCTTAAGGATATACACATTCTCTGGTACTAGGTATCCTAGTAGCCTAAATAGCCTATTGACTTGGACTATCCTGCTTAAGGATATACACATTCTCTGGTACTAGGTATCCTAGTAGCCTAAATAGCCTATTGACTTGGACTATCCTGCTTAAGGATATACACATTCTCTGGTACTAGGTATCCTAGTAGCCTAAATAGCCTATTGACTTGGACTATCCTGCTTAAGGATATACACATTCTCTGGTACTAGGTATCCTAGTAGCCTAAATAGCCTATTGACTTGGACTATCCTGCTTAAGGATATACACATTCTCTGGTACTAGGTATCCTAGTAGCCTAAATAGCCTATTGACTTGGACTATCCTGCTTAAGGATATACACATTCTCTGGTACTAGGTATCCTAGTAGCCTAAATAGCCTATTGACTTGGACTATCCTGCTTAAGGATATACACATTCTCTGGTACTAGGTATCCTAGTAGCCTAAATAGCCTATTGACTTGGACTATCCTGCTTAAGGATATACACATTCTCTGGTACTAGGTATCCTAGTAGCCTAAATAGCCTATTGACTTGGACTATCCTGCTTAAGGATATACACATTCTCTGGTACTAGGTATCCTAGTAGCCTAAATAGCCTATTGACTTGGACTATCCTGCTTAAGGATATACACATTCTCTGGTACTAGGTATCCTAGTAGCCTAAATAGCCTATTGACTTGGACTATCCTGCTTAAGGATATACACATTCTCTGGTACTAGGTATCCTAGTAGCCTAAATAGCCTATTGACTTGGACTATCCTGCTTAAGGATATACACATTCTCTGGTACTAGGTATCCTAGTAGCCTAAATAGCCTATTGACTTGGACTATCCTGCTTAAGGATATACACATTCTCTGGTACTAGGTATCCTAGTAGCCTAAATAGCCTATTGACTTGGACTATCCTGCTTAAGGATATACACATTCTCTGGTACTAGGTATCCTAGTAGCCTAAATAGCCTATTGACTTGGACTATCCTGCTTAAGGATATACACATTCTCTGGTACTAGGTATCCTAGTAGCCTAAATAGCCTATTGACTTGGACTATCCTGCTTAAGGATATACACATTCTCTGGTACTAGGTATCCTAGTAGCCTAAATAGCCTATTGACTTGGACTATCCTGCTTAAGGATATACACATTCTCTGGTACTAGGTATCCTAGTAGCCTAAATAGCCTATTGACTTGGACTATCCTGCTTAAGGATATACACATTCTCTGGTACTAGGTATCCTAGTAGCCTAAATAGCCTATTGACTTGGACTATCCTGCTTAAGGATATACACATTCTCTGGTACTAGGTATCCTAGTAGCCTAAATAGCCTATTGACTTGGACTATCCTGCTTAAGGATATACACATTCTCTGGTACTAGGTATCCTAGTAGCCTAAATAGCCTATTGACTTGGACTATCCTGCTTAAGGATATACACATTCTCTGGTACTAGGTATCCTAGTAGCCTAAATAGCCTATTGACTTGGACTATCCTGCTTAAGGATATACACATTCTCTGGTACTAGGTATCCTAGTAGCCTAAATAGCCTATTGACTTGGACTATCCTGCTTAAGGATATACACATTCTCTGGTACTAGGTATCCTAGTAGCCTAAATAGCCTATTGACTTGGACTATCCTGCTTAAGGATATACACATTCTCTGGTACTAGGTATCCTAGTAGCCTAAATAGCCTATTGACTTGGACTATCCTGCTTAAGGATATACACATTCTCTGGTACTAGGTATCCTAGTAGCCTAAATAGCCTATTGACTTGGACTATCCTGCTTAAGGATATACACATTCTCTGGTACTAGGTATCCTAGTAGCCTAAATAGCCTATTGACTTGGACTATCCTGCTTAAGGATATACACATTCTCTGGTACTAGGTATCCTAGTAGCCTAAATAGCCTATTGACTTGGACTATCCTGCTTAAGGATATACACATTCTCTGGTACTAGGTATCCTAGTAGCCTAAATAGCCTATTGACTTGGACTATCCTGCTTAAGGATATACACATTCTCTGGTACTAGGTATCCTAGTAGCCTAAATAGCCTATTGACTTGGACTATCCTGCTTAAGGATATACACATTCTCTGGTACTAGGTATCCTAGTAGCCTAAATAGCCTATTGACTTGGACTATCCTGCTTAAGGATATACACATTCTCTGGTACTAGGTATCCTAGTAGCCTAAATAGCCTATTGACTTGGACTATCCTGCTTAAGGATATACACATTCTCTGGTACTAGGTATCCTAGTAGCCTAAATAGCCTATTGACTTGGACTATCCTGCTTAAGGATATACACATTCTCTGGTACTAGGTATCCTAGTAGCCTAAATAGCCTATTGACTTGGACTATCCTGCTTAAGGATATACACATTCTCTGGTACTAGGTATCCTAGTAGCCTAAATAGCCTATTGACTTGGACTATCCTGCTTAAGGATATACACATTCTCTGGTACTAGGTATCCTAGTAGCCTAAATAGCCTATTGACTTGGACTATCCTGCTTAAGGATATACACATTCTCTGGTACTAGGTATCCTAGTAGCCTAAATAGCCTATTGACTTGGACTATCCTGCTTAAGGATATACACATTCTCTGGTACTAGGTATCCTAGTAGCCTAAATAGCCTATTGACTTGGACTATCCTGCTTAAGGATATACACATTCTCTGGTACTAGGTATCCTAGTAGCCTAAATAGCCTATTGACTTGGACTATCCTGCTTAAGGATATACACATTCTCTGGTACTAGGTATCCTAGTAGCCTAAATAGCCTATTGACTTGGACTATCCTGCTTAAGGATATACACATTCTCTGGTACTAGGTATCCTAGTAGCCTAAATAGCCTATTGACTTGGACTATCCTGCTTAAGGATATACACATTCTCTGGTACTAGGTATCCTAGTAGCCTAAATAGCCTATTGACTTGGACTATCCTGCTTAAGGATATACACATTCTCTGGTACTAGGTATCCTAGTAGCCTAAATAGCCTATTGACTTGGACTATCCTGCTTAAGGATATACACATTCTCTGGTACTAGGTATCCTAGTAGCCTAAATAGCCTATTGACTTGGACTATCCTGCTTAAGGATATACACATTCTCTGGTACTAGGTATCCTAGTAGCCTAAATAGCCTATTGACTTGGACTATCCTGCTTAAGGATATACACATTCTCTGGTACTAGGTATCCTAGTAGCCTAAATAGCCTATTGACTTGGACTATCCTGCTTAAGGATATACACATTCTCTGGTACTAGGTATCCTAGTAGCCTAAATAGCCTATTGACTTGGACTATCCTGCTTAAGGATATACACATTCTCTGGTACTAGGTATCCTAGTAGCCTAAATAGCCTATTGACTTGGACTATCCTGCTTAAGGATATACACATTCTCTGGTACTAGGTATCCTAGTAGCCTAAATAGCCTATTGACTTGGACTATCCTGCTTAAGGATATACACATTCTCTGGTACTAGGTATCCTAGTAGCCTAAATAGCCTATTGACTTGGACTATCCTGCTTAAGGATATACACATTCTCTGGTACTAGGTATCCTAGTAGCCTAAATAGCCTATTGACTTGGACTATCCTGCTTAAGGATATACACATTCTCTGGTACTAGGTATCCTAGTAGCCTAAATAGCCTATTGACTTGGACTATCCTGCTTAAGGATATACACATTCTCTGGTACTAGGTATCCTAGTAGCCTAAATAGCCTATTGACTTGGACTATCCTGCTTAAGGATATACACATTCTCTGGTACTAGGTATCCTAGTAGCCTAAATAGCCTATTGACTTGGACTATCCTGCTTAAGGATATACACATTCTCTGGTACTAGGTATCCTAGTAGCCTAAATAGCCTATTGACTTGGACTATCCTGCTTAAGGATATACACATTCTCTGGTACTAGGTATCCTAGTAGCCTAAATAGCCTATTGACTTGGACTATCCTGCTTAAGGATATACACATTCTCTGGTACTAGGTATCCTAGTAGCCTAAATAGCCTATTGACTTGGACTATCCTGCTTAAGGATATACACATTCTCTGGTACTAGGTATCCTAGTAGCCTAAATAGCCTATTGACTTGGACTATCCTGCTTAAGGATATACACATTCTCTGGTACTAGGTATCCTAGTAGCCTAAATAGCCTATTGACTTGGACTATCCTGCTTAAGGATATACACATTCTCTGGTACTAGGTATCCTAGTAGCCTAAATAGCCTATTGACTTGGACTATCCTGCTTAAGGATATACACATTCTCTGGTACTAGGTATCCTAGTAGCCTAAATAGCCTATTGACTTGGACTATCCTGCTTAAGGATATACACATTCTCTGGTACTAGGTATCCTAGTAGCCTAAATAGCCTATTGACTTGGACTATCCTGCTTAAGGATATACACATTCTCTGGTACTAGGTATCCTAGTAGCCTAAATAGCCTATTGACTTGGACTATCCTGCTTAAGGATATACACATTCTCTGGTACTAGGTATCCTAGTAGCCTAAATAGCCTATTGACTTGGACTATCCTGCTTAAGGATATACACATTCTCTGGTACTAGGTATCCTAGTAGCCTAAATAGCCTATTGACTTGGACTATCCTGCTTAAGGATATACACATTCTCTGGTACTAGGTATCCTAGTAGCCTAAATAGCCTATTGACTTGGACTATCCTGCTTAAGGATATACACATTCTCTGGTACTAGGTATCCTAGTAGCCTAAATAGCCTATTGACTTGGACTATCCTGCTTAAGGATATACACATTCTCTGGTACTAGGTATCCTAGTAGCCTAAATAGCCTATTGACTTGGACTATCCTGCTTAAGGATATACACATTCTCTGGTACTAGGTATCCTAGTAGCCTAAATAGCCTATTGACTTGGACTATCCTGCTTAAGGATATACACATTCTCTGGTACTAGGTATCCTAGTAGCCTAAATAGCCTATTGACTTGGACTATCCTGCTTAAGGATATACACATTCTCTGGTACTAGGTATCCTAGTAGCCTAAATAGCCTATTGACTTGGACTATCCTGCTTAAGGATATACACATTCTCTGGTACTAGGTATCCTAGTAGCCTAAATAGCCTATTGACTTGGACTATCCTGCTTAAGGATATACACATTCTCTGGTACTAGGTATCCTAGTAGCCTAAATAGCCTATTGACTTGGACTATCCTGCTTAAGGATATACACATTCTCTGGTACTAGGTATCCTAGTAGCCTAAATAGCCTATTGACTTGGACTATCCTGCTTAAGGATATACACATTCTCTGGTACTAGGTATCCTAGTAGCCTAAATAGCCTATTGACTTGGACTATCCTGCTTAAGGATATACACATTCTCTGGTACTAGGTATCCTAGTAGCCTAAATAGCCTATTGACTTGGACTATCCTGCTTAAGGATATACACATTCTCTGGTACTAGGTATCCTAGTAGCCTAAATAGCCTATTGACTTGGACTATCCTGCTTAAGGATATACACATTCTCTGGTACTAGGTATCCTAGTAGCCTAAATAGCCTATTGACTTGGACTATCCTGCTTAAGGATATACACATTCTCTGGTACTAGGTATCCTAGTAGCCTAAATAGCCTATTGACTTGGACTATCCTGCTTAAGGATATACACATTCTCTGGTACTAGGTATCCTAGTAGCCTAAATAGCCTATTGACTTGGACTATCCTGCTTAAGGATATACACATTCTCTGGTACTAGGTATCCTAGTAGCCTAAATAGCCTATTGACTTGGACTATCCTGCTTAAGGATATACACATTTGATTATATGTTTAACACATTTCATTTCTTGAAAAGTGAGGTGAGCAAGCGAAGAAAAAAATGTTGTTAAATTACAATTGCAAATGCAACCTTAGTTCAACACCTATAGGAAGTAATCAATACACGTTAGCCTCTTGAAGACGTTACAAGTGGCATAGTTCTATAATTTTCTATAATTAATAAAAAATTTATAAAAAAATATTCCTTAAAGGGGAATGAAAACGTTTAACAAGCTCAAATAAAACAATATATTCAAACCCAACATGTATGACCTGGGTGTTTGTCATATACACATTTCCACCTTAAAAGAAAATACTAATTGGGTGCTGCATTAAAATTGCCATGGTAACGAGATGCTAGCTGCAACATCATCTGCTGGATAGAATAACTTGGATTGTTGATTTAGGATGGATTTGACTGTGAGGAGGGAATGCTCTCTCCTTCAAATATTGAACAAAATGACATTGTTAAAATTCAAAGTAAACAAAAACCAGTAGTCACTTTTATTATTGCACTACAGTAGCTATTATTTATAGTAGCCTAGCTAGCTACTAAGATCGTAATACACTTTTGATGTGATTAATTACAGGTGTTTTCTGAAGAAAAAAAATCTAAATATATATTTTTTTTTTATTCTATTATAATTGTTGGACATAAAAGCAAATCAGCTCCAAGTGATTTTAATTTTGAAAATCTGTTCCAAAGAATTCCCACGCATAATAGAGAGCTATATGTGATTGTATACAAATGTAAGCAAGGTTTGAAATGATTATATTTTTGTCAAATATTATATCTGTTTGGTCTTCTTACGGTCAATTTGCAGTCTACAAATGATTTGTTATTATGTTCCGGCCCCCTGACCAGCCGCACAAGAAAAAATTGTCCCGTGCTGAATCAAGTTAATGATCGCTGCCCTGTAAAAACAGCATCCGTCTGTTCCAATCATTTGAGCCAAACTTTGAGCCACACAAAACTACAGTATATACAATTAGTGGAACTGTAGACAATGGTTCTACTAGTTCTACTAGTATAACCTTAATGTAACAGATATGTGGTGATAATGAAAACAAACACAGCAGACTGTATTCAGTAGTTTATTACACAAAAGGATAGAGGGGTCTTTCTGCAGATACATGTTGTGACACAGGAGAGGGGAGTGTGGGCTGTCCTTCCAACATAAAGACTCGACTAAGGTCTTCTCAGTCAGTAACTGCTTTTCTGCTGCTGCCCTCTGCTGGAGAGGAAGATAAACATTATGTCAAAAGTTCCGTGGTGATGTTTCCCCTATGTACTGATCTAGGATCCTCTTCCCATCCCCCAACGCATAACCTTAACCAATAGTAGGAAACAGTACAAAACTGACCCGAGATCAGCGTCTAGAGGCAACTTCATCCTAAACCCAGTCACACTCAACACTGTAATGCTATCGATACACCGATAACAATGAGGTTAGCTGGTCACAATGTGATGAAAAAGTTTTACATGCAGCAAAGTAAAAAGACAAAAAAAATATCTGTGTGTTTAAAGGCCGACTTTGGGTACGAGAAACTGTCCATCGCTGCCTCTTTTTGATTTGATTTGATTCGTTCTAAATTTTCAAACAGAAATGGGCTGGATGTGTCAATGCGCACCTCAACGAATGTAGCTAGCTAAGCTAGGCAATTTAGCTACCCAGTAACTCTTGCAGTATGTAAAAAATAAAATAAATCGTCCAGTATGTGTTGACGTCATTTCACAGGATTTGTTTTTGGACGGATGCTGTAGAGATCGGTTAGAAATTGCACTTCTGTTGCCAAATTCAGCAATTATGTTTTGTTTTTAAGCATTAAATTACCTGGTATGATGGTGCATTGATCAGTTATGCAGTTGAAATCCGTTATATGTGAGTTTTTGCCCAAAGTCGACCTTTAAAGAGTGATGTTTAGTACACATAGTAATGTGGTGTTGTCTGTATCTTTGTTGAGAGATCAGCATCATCTGGTACAACAGACAGAGGAGACACCAACACTGACCTGTGTGGTCACCTGTAGAGTTAGTGAGCTGTAGACCACATTATCATCTGGTTCTGCTGACTACAGAGGAGGAACAGGTAGACAGTTCTGTCATGATGGAGATACACTATAAAAACACATTTTTGTCATGATATAATGACATTTATAATGGTGATACTGAGAACATGTTTACTAAACAATCAACCAAACCATACTTTTATTAAAGTACCTTAATATGAAGCTGTGACTAGAATACATCGAGATGAACAACAGCAGCCTTCCTGTGTGTGAGCTGTCAGAATAAGACAACCACAGTGGGAATAATAATAATACTGATAATAACCACAATGGGTATAATAATAATAATAATAATAACCACAGTGGGAATAATCATAATAATAATAGTAATAGTAATAATAATAATAGCAATAATAATAATAATAATAGTAATAATAACCACAGTGGGAATAATAATAATAATAATAATAATAACCACAGTGGGAATAATCATAATAATAATAGTAATAGTAATAATAATAATAGTAATAATAATAATAATAATAGTAATAATAACCACAGTGGGAATAATCATAATAATAATAGTAATAGTAATAATAATAATAGTAATAATAATAATAATAATAGTAATAATAACCACAGTGGGAATAATAATAATAGTAATAATAATAACCACAGTGGGAATAATAATAATAGTAATAATAATAGTAATATTAGTAATAATGATAATAGTATTAATAATAATAACCACAGTGGGAATAAATCTGTAGACTATTATGTTTCAGATGTGTTTTGTCCTTTTCTCATCATTGAAACATTGTCAGGAAATGGGTCCTGCTGGTACAGAGACACACAGACTCATACTGTATGGAAATTACTATATCAAGAATAGAAAGGCACATACATGTATGATTGAAAAGACAAGATGAGCGTAGTCTACCGCTGAGGTGATTATTGGCTGGTTCTCAGCTTTATTGTCTTCTGAAATAGAGAGGGAGATATTAATGTCCCCTGATTTACAATGGACTCAACACCACCTGTCTCCTCAGAGCTAAATGAAGTACTGTATGTACATGCCATAATGTGTGCACAATTCATTCTATTGTATATTCCAACATTAATATATTGTCAAATATATATATATTTTTTAATGAACGTACTATGCTTTCTCCACATATTCCACGTTACTAGGATACCAGCTGTCACCACCACCAACATGCCCAGAGAGATGAGTAGGACTTTCACATCTATGGGCCTGATGGATGGCATACTGTATAAGAACTTTAAAATAGATCATTATGAATTTATAATTTGTGAAAAAGTTATAATTAGTTGTTTGCAGCTATTCACGTGTGGATCTTCACCATGCAATTAAAGATATGATATTATTACTATTGAGATTATTACTATACAAATAAGGTTTATTTTAAGTGTGCAACCTTTTTTTCGACAGTGTGTGGGTCTCTATCTCTTCCAGTATTCTTATTCTGATTCCTACACACCTAGAACAGACACTTTTCAGTAGTAAGGACCTTAGAGTGCAGACGGCCTCTGATCATATAAGTGTACAACTTAATAATGCAAATGAGAGACTGAGAATAACACCCACATTGCCGCTACTTCTCACAAGGCAACCACGGAGATGTTCTTCTACCCAAGAGGAAATGGTAAGCAATGTTGGTTAAATCAACGTTGTTTCAACGCAATTTCTCAACGTATTGTGGAGAGGAATCTATGTTAAAAAAAATACATTGGGTTTGAAAAAAGTAATCAACCAGTACTGTTTTCAGCTCATTTCAACTAACGTTAAAAACATTGAAATTAGGGTCAAACGTGAATTTAAATACATTGACTTAACTTGACTAACAGGTTGTTACATCAATCTATTTTCAACATAATCATCAGAACTATATTTCTTGGAATTGCGTAGAAAATATTTGACTGGGTGGTTGAAATGATGTTGAATTTTAGATTTGATTAGACATATTTTATTTAACCTTGTTTCAATGTTGATAGTAAAATGGTATGTTTCAATAAACGTCATTGTTTCAACGTCATGCTATTAACCTAAATAAAGAGGTGGTGCAGTGGTCTGAGGCACTGCATCTCAGTGCTAGAGACATCACTACAGACCATGGTTTGATCCTGGGCTGTAACACAAACGGCCGTGCTCGAGAGTCCCATAGGGCGGCGTACAATTGGCCCAACTTTGTCCGGGTTAGGTGAGGGTTTGACTGGGGTAGGCTGTCATTATAAAATAAGAATTTGTTCTTGCGACTCAAACCCGGATCCGGGAGCGTAATCATCGCCTCAAACGAATTAGCATAACGCAGCGGACATAATTATCCTTCGAAAATCTTCCTATTCATGAAAATCACAAATGAAATATATTGAGACACAGCTTAGCCTTTTGTTAATCACACTGTCATCTCAGAGTTTCAAAATATGCTTTACAGCCAACGCTAGACAAGCATTTGTGTAAGTTTATCATAGGCAACATTTTCACGAAAATAAGAAAAGCAATCAAATTAAATCATTTACCTTTGAAGAACATCGGATGTTTTCACTCAGGAGACTCCCAGTTAGATAGCAAATGTTCCTTTTTTCCAAAAATATTATTTTTGTAGGCGAAATAGCTCCCGTATGTTCTTCACGTTTGGCTGAGAAATCGACTGGAAAATGCGGTCACTACAACTCCAAACTTTTTTCCAAATTAGCTCCATAATATTGACAGAAACATGGCAAATGTTGTTTAGAACCACTCCTCAAGGTGTTTTCACATATCTATTCGATAATATATCCTTCGGGACAATTGGTTTCTCATTAGAAGCGATTGGAATAATGGCTACCTCAGTACTTTACGCAAGATTTTCTGCGGGAGCCATCATGTGACCACTTGCTCAATGTGGTCCCTTACGGCTATTCTTCAACATAAATGCGTAAAAAAAACGTCACAATGCTGTAGACACCTTGGGGAATACGTAGAAAACGTAAACTCATTCGTAGACCATTCACAGCCATATAAGGAGTCATTGGCATGCAGCGCTATCAAAATATTGGGCACTTCCTGATTGGATTTTTATCTGGGTTTCGCCTGTAACATCAGTTCTGTTGCACTCACAGACAATATCTTTGCAGTTTTGGAAACGTCAGAGTCTTTTCTATCAAAAGCTGTCAATTATATGCATAGTCGAGCATCTTGTCATGACAAAATATCTTGTTTAAAACGAGAACGTTTTTTATCCAACAATGAAATACCGCCCCCAGAGTTCCAAGAGGTTCTGACTTGCCTAGTTAAATAAATTACAATGTGAAGCCACAGTCCAACCATTTCTGCCTAAACAGTGACTCCTACTGGTATATGATGGGTAATGCACATCAGAGACAACGAGTCTACCATCCAGGTGCCTTTCTCTTTGAACGCTGCTTAGCTTTGGAAACGAGCTGTGTTCAACTCTCAATTTCCACACTCATTTGCATAGACTACCTACTACTATAACATGAAATAGTTGAAAGTAACTCCTCTAACTTTTCTTACACAAGCTGTACGTGAAAGTAAATTCAGAGTGAGGTTGGGTTTATGTAGGCTACACTGACATCTGATTAGCCCAACAACAAACACCATAATTTCAACGTGAAGCTAGGTATGCTATCATTCGTCCATGGTTGATTGTATCTTTGTAAGTTTAGAAACTTGAAGAGATAATATGTTTACTGTTGAAATTACGTTAGTTTTATGTGTGCAACATGACCTTGCAAATGAGAGAGTGAGAATAACACCAACATTGCTGCTACTTCTCACAAGGCAACCACGGAGATGTTCTTCTACCCAGGAGGAAGTGATAACAGTCTTTATATGCATTTAGGGAGGGTGTTTGGTTTGCATTATCCTGTTGGCACCACACGTCCCGCTAGGGCACCTTCCCCCACTGCTCAACTGACACAGTAGCGCACAGAACGCAAATAATATTCTTAGAAATATTTAACCTCCACACATTAACAAGTCCAATAGCTCAAATGAAAGATAAACACCTTGTTCATCTAGCCACCAAGTCAGATTTCTAAAATGTTTTACGGCGAAAACATAGCACATATTTATGTCAAACCACCACCAAAGATAGGCTAATTTACATAGTCATTTTGTAGAACAATAGATGCAATCACAAAAGCAGGATTAAAAGTAAAATAATTCACTAACCTTTTGAAAATCTTCATCAGATGACAGGAATAGGACATGTTATACAGTACATTTATGTTTTTTTCAATAATATGCTAATTATATCCATAAATCACGGTTTACATAGAAGGTCATGGCTAAAAAATGCTACAACAATGCCTGGAGAAATTATGGTAACTCTGCTAGATAACAGAAATACACATCATAAACGTTGACTAAATATACATGTTCTACATATACTTAGAAAGATACACTTCTTCTTAATAAAACAGCTGTGTTACATTTATTTTTAACTTTACAGATTTCGTTCACTAGGCTATAATGTGAGTCGGCGCTCAGGAATTAGCATTTTGGCTCCTCTATCTCGGAGTCCACAGAAACCCAAATTTAACACGTAAATGTTCCCTTACCTTTGCTGTTCTTCCATCAGAAGACCTGGAAGGGTTTATACTTACCAAAAACAGCTTTAGTTTTGAAGTCTGTGTCTTTCGGTTATCAAACACGACATATTTCGGTTGAAATGCAGCCAAAAAGTAAAGTTAGTTCGCACCAAAACATCGAAATTACATATTATATGTCGACTAAACTTGTCAAACTTGGTTCAGAACACAGCGTTAGCATGCTATATAGCTTCACCGCAATTCTCAGGACAAAGAGAAACACACGCATCGTTTAATCAATCTTGAAAGAAAGACACCACAGGCGCAGAATGCGCGTGAGAGTAACCTGTTTTCTCGCGCGACCGAAAGGATTCGCCCGTCATTACTCTCGTGAGCGCACGATTCACACAATGAGAAGCCCCATTGAAAGCGGACAACGCGCTGAAGGCATAGGAACTGTTCCCAAGACTGTAGGTGCTTGGGAAGGGTGGGGGCGATGACGTCAAAGTTGGGCCAACTTTTTGGATGACAAGAGAGAGTTTGGGAGAATGAGTGCCCTGAGGGTTCTGCTTTACTTACAGACATAATTTAAACGGTTTTAGAAGCTTTAGAGTGTTTTCTATTCAATAATATTTATTATATGCATATATTAGCAATTTTTTACAGATTTTTGGTCAGTTTACTATGGGCACGCATTTCACCAACGGGGGCAGTATTCTGCCCTAGCCTTAACAGGTTCTGTTGTAGTGTATGATGGAATTGTAATGTTTCTCTGAGTTCATATTATCTAGGGGTTTTATCACATGTGGGATAAAACATCTGAAGGAGTGATAATAACCTCTGGTGGACTTCCTCCATGTTCCCCTCAGCTCCTTGACTTGTGTTGTCAGTCTGAACAGGCTCAGCAGTTGGAGAGGCAGATGGTTGTTGAGGGGTTGGATCTTGGGTTGCTGTGAGGTAAAACAACAATATCATCAATGAAGATAATGGTAAACCAGATAGTCAGGTTGTATAGCAACATCACATTCATAGTTCATATTACAATTAGTTCCAGATGATACCAGTGGATAAAACAAAGTGAATCATATTGATCATAAAGTATGTGATTGATCTACTAACTTGAGGTCATCTTAGAGGTTCTCTGTGTTGCAGTTTGTTGACTGACAGTGATGTGAACAGGCATCTCTAGTTCTCCAACTCTACACCAATACCAGTCAGTGTTCTCCATCTTCAGTCCACTCATAGTCACTGTAAAGACTGTTCTGTTGTTGGCATCACTAGTCCGCATTAATGTCACTGATGTTCCATTTAAAGTCCCAGAAAACCCACTCACACAATCCCCACCCATCCTGCACCACTTAATGTCTCCAGAGTTACTATAGTAACAACAGACAGTGACACTCCCTCCTTCAACTCCAGTCACTTCCTGTTGTTCCACATAAGAGTTCTGGAGTACCTGAACACAGGTAAAAAACAAGAATTCAGAGGAGAAAAAACGACTTTTACAACAGCCTCCTTACAAATTCCTTTAAGCTGCATTCTGTGATTGGTACATCCATTTTTTGGTCTTTTAAATTCATAATAATTATATATAGCCGTTGATTCCTGAAGAACGTAACTTGCATCACAAGCTCATTAAAAATTTTCCCCATCATGAACCAAAATATAATATTGTTTTAGTCAGCTGTTTTTAAGCAATCTAATTCTAAACAAACACTGTACAGCTTCAAAACATGGTCAGTTCATTGCACATAGATGTAAGGTATAAATCTGTCTATAAATTTCAGTGGTTGCACAATTCTCATTTCATTTGTTTTAATAGGTTATTTATAATTGGGTCATTATTTTGTATTTGACATTGCAGGATTACAGGACACTCCATAGGACATTGCTGAGCACCATTCATTCTACTTTACTAGATACAAGCAGTGAAGGGATCTTACCTGGAGTGACAGATAGATAGAACCATTGTATCATGATATCTGTTCCTCCATTGATCTCCACAACACACCTGTAAGTATTAGAGTCCCTTGACACCAGGTCAGTCATGGTCACAGTGAAGATTCTCTTGTTGATGTCATCAGAGATTGAGTTTCTACCACTGCTCTTAAGATGGTCAGTACGTACTACATAAGAACATACTTCCCAACCTAATCCTTTACACCAGTATTTCACATGGTTGATGTAATACTGATCATAGCGACATGGGAACGTGATGGTGTCACGCCCTGGCCTTAGTATTCTGTGTTATTTTGGTTAGGCCAGGGTGTGACATGGGTGATTTATGTGTCTTGTTTTGTCTAGGGGTTTTGTAGTCTATGGGGTTGTGTTCAGTTGAGTGTTCTAGGTAAGTCTATGGTTGCCTGGAGTGGCTCTCAATCAGAGGCAGGTGTTTATCGTTGTCTCTGATTGGGAACCATATTTAGGCAGCCATATTCTTTAGATATTTTGTGGGTGATTGTTCCTGTCTCTGTGTTTTGCACCATCTCGGACTGTTTCAGTTTTTCCCACGTTTTCTTATTTTGTATAGTGTTTACGTTTTCATCTTTCATTAAAGATGTTTATAAATAACCATGCTGCATTTTGGTCCTCCTCTCCTTCCCAGGAAGAAAACTGTTACAGAATCACCCACCAGTGTTAATTACTTATTGTTCACAGACCTCACTTTAACTCTCTTCCTGTTTGTGTTTGTGTAGACATGCCCCCCTCAGTGGAAGATAGGAACTATTGCATCATATAGACTACTTTAACCCCAAAATCATAGTCACTAAACTATATTTCACCTTCCAGCTTTCTCCAAGGGCTCTTTGGGAGTCACTGTTACCCTCTGCTGGAAAATAGGTCACTAATGATTAAACAAAGAAATATATAGAATTAAGAGCACATGAGCTACAGAGATGGAGTGATGACATCCTTCTACCTCGAGATCAACCCTGGTCATAGACGCAGCTCAAAACCACAGATGTCCTCCAACCTAAACTGTTAGTTATCTCAGGAAGCTGCTGTACCACAAGGCTGCAGGTTTCTGGTAAACTAAGTCATGCTATGACATCTTGTTAAACACTTGTTGTCTCCAACAGAGCAAATAACTTCGATACATCAGAATTTCAGATTTTCATTCACGGAATTTCACAGATTTTGGTGACAGATGATCTTGAGAACAGTAAAATAGGTTTATTAGCAAGTAAATTAAATATTCAATTAAAGCTGGAGAATGTGAAGAAGGTAAAGACATATCCCGCAATGAAAAATGTGCAAATGCTAAATAAATGTAGTTTCTACTCTTCCTGTTTCACCTCAGAGTCGGGTTGCCCTGAACTTCACCACAGCAATGACGTTGCACAGGATGAAGAGCACTGCATGAATAGTTTTCTGAAGGTAGAAGAGTGTTCTCTCCCATCTGTAGAAGAACAACACTGCTTTGAGGACATGATAATCTGCAAATGTCAATCAGACATATATAATTTAAGAACGAGGCATTCAGGGGACATATCTCTTTTGTATGTGATTTTAAAACAACACAATTCATTAATCCAATAATTGACATTTAAATAAATGACCTTTTTGCTTGTTGAGTACCGGTTAGAGGTGGTAGTGTACACTTACCCCTGGGCTACATGGTGTGTGTTGTTGACTGGGGCCTGAGAGGTAGAAGAGGAGACAGCAGGATCTACAGTTGTGGGCGAGGTCAGAGAGATGTCTTGAGTGGTCTGCTTGTCTGTCAAGGTGCAACAGTTTCCGTATGTAATTTATTAGTGTTGAAGTGACACAATTTCAGCGTGAGATGGCAATGCTTTAAATTAACAAAATGACTTGGATTCTGTGAATTTGAAAGACTCATTCCACAATTTTTGGTTATAACTGGTCTCATTACTTACTAATGATGGTGTCAGTCTGTGTTGTGGTCAGTTGATTAACAGTGGAGATGATGATGGTGGAAGAGGGGGTAGGGGTGGTGGTGGAGGCAGGTGTGGTACTCTGTGTTGTGGTCAGTTGATTGACAGTGATGTGAACAGGCATCTGTAGGTCTCCTCTGGAACACCAGTACCAGCCAGTATCTCCCATATTCAATCCATTCAGAGTCACTGTTAAAATGTGTCTGTTGTTGTGATCAATGGTCTGCAGTGATGTCACTGATGTTCCATCTAAAATCCCTGAATATCTCCCCACCAAGGGGATATAGTAGATACCCATCTTACACCACAACCACTTCTTAACCACAGTGTTACTATAGTAACAATGGACAGTGACACTCCCTCCTTCTACTCCAGAAACTTCCTGTTGGTCCACATAGAGTTCTGGTGTACCTGAACACAGAGGTACAGTCACAAATTCACCAAGGGAGAAGCAACACATGTCATATCATAGGCAATGATGTACACTGATGGACAAAACATTAAGAACACCTGCTCTTTCCAATACATAGACTGACCAGGTGAATCAAGGTGAAAGATACAATCCTTTATTGATGTCACTTGTTAAATCCACTTCAATCAGTGTAGATGAAGGGGAGGAGACAGGTTAAAGAAGATTTTTTCATCCTTGAGACAATTGAGACATGGATTTGTATGGGCAAGACAAAACCTTTAAGTGCTTTTGAACAGGGTATGGTAGTAGGTTCCAGGCGCACCGGTTTGAGTGTGTCAAGAACTGCAACGCTGCTTTGTTTTTCCCAATCAAAAGTTTCCCTTGTGTATCAAGAAAGGTCCACCACCCAAGGTTATCCAGCCAACCTGACACACTGTGGAAACCGTTAGAGTTAACATGAGCCAGCATCTCTGTGGAATGCTACTCAATGTTAGTGTCCCTAATGTTTTCTACCCTCAGTGTATACAAACACTAGATTGCTGAAGCTATGTATTGGCCAATGAGAGGCTTTGAAGCACCTGTCTACCATATTGGTACTCCTCAGAAGGAGTGGTCTTCAACAGGAATGAATGGAATTCCACAGTATTTCAACTTCATGTCTCAAAGATAATTAATGCATGTATTTAAAGACACACTCCAGCTATTAATGAACATTTCCTGTTGAGTAATAAAATCCCAAATATATTTAAGGGTAAAAAAAATAGGTTTTGAGCAAAATAGTGTTTTTAGTTTCGACGTTTTGGTCTAATGGGAATCTGTGATGTCATCGGCCTCACCCTTGTGGGAACAATAGAGGAAAGATGGACAACAAAAGAGGAAAGGTCCATCCCCCACTTGTGCCATGTCATGAGGATACCTAGACCACCTATTGAGATGTGATAAATGAGGTGAAAAGGTGACTGGAGCGAGACTTTATGTATTTCTCTGGTTTAGTGAGGACAGAAATATTAGTACTCTCAAGAAATTTGATTGAAAATGTTTTTAAATGTTTTTTTACTCCAATATTTGTAAACATGCTTAATATAATTGTGTTAGCTTGGATGGTCACGCCTTGCATACATAGCTCTGTCTATGATTTTTAGTGGTTACATTTCTCCAGGCTCATTCCTCATTACCTGTTCTTGGTAGATAGCTGTGGAACTCTCTTTCTTATTGGTCTTCAAGTAGACCCGGAGGTCTATCTACTGGGTAACTTTACTAACACCAATCTTAGGCAAAGCCATACTATAAAGCTAACAGAAATATTGCTAGCAATTGCCAAGAAATGTATTGCCTTGAAATGGAAATTAGATTCCACCCTGCCAGTTGCAATGTGGCTATCGGAAGTTAATAGCTGTATCCCTTTGGAGAAAACCACTTACTGCTTTTTACAGAATTTGCCAACCTTTTATTGACTATATGGAGAATCTCCCCCCACATTTCATTGATTGAATCTCTATATAATCCTCACATAATGTTTCACACGTATCCTATAATATGTAGCCTCCGGCAGGTGATCCAATGTCTCGTTATTATATATAATATATATATATATAATAATTATATATATATTTATTTTGTTACGCTCGTCTGTTACTGTCTCTTTGTCCTATCGTTGTCTAATATCTTTTCACTTTTGTTTTGAATGTTCTTAATTGGAAAATGCAAAAATAAAATATTTAAAAAAAAAGAAGTGAAAAGTCACAAGGGGGTGTGGTATACGGCCAATATTCCATGGCTAAGGGATGTTCTTTCACACGACGCAACGCAGAGTGCCTTGATACAGCCCTTAGCTATAGTATATTGGCCATATACCACAAACTCTTCAGGTGCCTTATTGCTATTTAAAACTGGTTACCAATGTAATTAGAGCAGTAAAAATACATGTTTTGTCATACCCGTGGTATACGGTATGATATACCATGGCTGTCAGCCAATCAGCATTCAGGGCGGGAACTTCCAAGTTATGTTAACTAATTTACAGCATGGTGATTGCACCATGGACATTTTAGGCTCTTTCCAAACAGCTCTTACACTAAAAGGGCATTAACATAATTTTCACTATTTCACAGTATTTGTCCAACCTCATAGTGTGGAAATACAGTATATATAAAACACAGGAAAATCACGTTTTGGGCCTTTAAGGTGTCTGTAATAGAATATACTTGGCAAAAATATTTGTAGACATTACTAAATGCATTTCTATATCTTCAGATAAAGGCAGTGCAGTTGGGTTGTTCTCATTGTAATGGCTGGAATGTAATAAATGGAACGGAGCCAAACATGTAGTTTCCATTTGTTTGATACTGTTCCATTTATAACATTCCAGCCATTACAATAAACCTGTCCTCCTAAAGCTCCTCCCTCCAGCCTCCTTTGGTGTTTACATATAACAATGGATAGAGGAGGATAGCAGCAGTGCACTGAACCATGAGACTTTATTACTTCATAAAAACATTTTACGCTTATCTGAGAGTCTAGAGAAGATGAGGAGGAGGAGGGAGAGATGAGGAGCCATGTGTGGTATGTCTTTCTGTGTGGTACAAACTGTACACAAATGTATGTGTCAAGGGAAGAGGCACCAACGACAATGACTCCTATACACATCACTGTCTGTACCCCTCTTTCTGCTTCTGTTTAAGTGAACATGCCCCTGATTGGCTGGTAACAATACATTCTGTGGATCTGTCAATACAACTGATATGATTTGATTTATTCAAATAAATAAATTAATTTTTTTATTTATGTACTTTTTTCCAAGTGAAGTTTGACCAATATCTCCACAGACAAGACCAAAAATCAGATTCAAAGTAAACCCATGATTAGACCTACCATAATCCAGTCTATGTGATTTTATGGTGTTTTGACAAAATCCAGATATGAATGTCTTAAAAATACTAAAAAGGAATAGAAAAATAAACCCTGGTCATAGACACATCTCAAAACCACATTGTCCTGTAAGGTAGCTCATCAGCAGTAGCTCAGGAAGCTGCTGTACCACAGGACTACATGTTGCAGGTTAACTCATTACATTACATGTTGATAAAAGACAGTTTAGCTAAACTGTAGGGTTGGTTGACCCTGCACTACTAGACTGGAGGCAGCGGCTGGTATGGAGTTACTATTGGTTTATTTGACAAAAAGTTAGTTTTAGACGATGCCCATATGTCTTGGGCGCTAAACGCTACATGCTTCTGCATTTACGGTTCACTGCTGCATTCACTTGCTATCGGAGTTCTGTGGAGTTCCTAGTTCCGGAATTACAACAGAAACTGAGAAAAAGTTGCTGCCTGAGTTGCCGAGTGTGTTACGTTTCACCAAATCAAATCAAATCAAATTTTCATATTGACCCCAATCTCAAATTCACTATTGAATGTGACACTAAACGTGTTCATTACCTCGATATGTGGATTGAGAAATGAAATGGAACCCTGTTTACCACTCTGTATAGAACAGAAACGGACAGAAATAATACATTACAGGGGGACAGTTTCCAACCTGAGCCATTAAAAAGAGGACTTCCAAGAAGCCAGTTTTTCAGACTGTGCAGTAAATGCCTCCACAGAGGATTATCTACAAAAAGCAGCAGAGATGCGTGATAGGTTTCTAAGAAGAGGCTACTCTCCACAATGTGTGGATGAAGCTCTTCATTTGGCATTGGGGAAAACACGAGATGAACTGCTACAAAAAGACCCACTAGAGCTAAATAACATTCTGGAATGTTCACCAATACATACACTTTGAACTTGCAAAAAATGGTTGATGCTGTCAAGAAATGTTTTATCATCGGACCCAGCTTTTCCAGCTGAATTTAAGAATCCACCACTTATTGTATATTGGAGAGGTCGCAATTTACGAGATAAATTGGTCCAACTGCCAGCCACAAAAGAAAATCAGCCAGGCTCTTTACCGCCCTCTACCGAATGGTTGCTATAAATGCAGAGATTGCGCACAGTGCAACAATATGTTGAAGTGTGAATATTTCTGCCACACACACACAGGAAAATAGTTCCAAATAAATGACATTATTACGTGCTCCACCACCCATGTTATTTGCATTATTAAATATCCATGTGGGCTCTGTTATGTAGGTAAAACCTCTCGTTCTTTCTAACAGAGAATCTGTGAGCTTATAATTCAATCAGGAGAAACGACAGGGATTATCCAGTCGCAGTACATTTGAATGACCTAAAACATGACATTTCTACCTTTATATTTTGTGGCAGAGAGAAAGTTAAGATATCAGACAGGGAAGGTGATATAAATAATACTCTGAGGAAACATTATTTCCTAAAGGTCTTATTGATGAAATACCTATGTATGTTATGTTGTTAATGTGAACATGAATTATGTCCCTATTTCAGATATCTCTGACCTTTTTCTTGCACTGTACCCAATGATTGATGAAAATTATCTTTTTTGCAGGTGCATGGTAACAGTTGAATCAATTTGAAAAAATAAGAAACCAGCACACTGCCCTTATATTTTTCTTATTTTTCACTTTTATTCAACTGTTACCATGGACCTGCAAAAGAGATAACTCAGATGTGCGAGTGCCTTTTGAATTTTCAAGTTAGGAAATAGGAAGTTCTGATTAGCACGTAATTGCAGCATTTGATAGTTGTCACTGGCTTCCATAGCCACAAAGTCATAAAGCCCGCCCATTTCTACCATTAATCTTCTTAAAATTGTATTTTAAACCTATCTTTAACCCTAAACTAACCACACTGTTAACCTTATCCTTAACCTTAAATAACATGCTGACTTTGTGGCTGTGGAATCTGACTCTGTGGCTGTGGAATCTGACTCTGTGGCTGTGGAATCTGACTCTGTGGCTGTGGAATCTGACTTTGTGGCTGTGGAATCTGACTCTGTGGTTGTGGAATCTGACTCTGTGGCTATGGAAGCTAATGGAATCTACTTATGATGGTCTGGCCACGCCTCCGGTTCTGGGACGAGCTCAACCCCAGCCTTTAAATTGCCATAGCCCCTCCTACAGAAACAATGCATTTCAATCAAAATAACAATACATTCAAAATGACAAATAATATTCAAATAATATTCAAATAATATTCAAATAATATTCCAAATAACATAATAAAAGGTGCAATAAATTAATCAAAGTAAATGTTGATGGATACCAACTTAGGGAACTTAAACAGTAACCTATGATAAATGCCCCACTGTTAATAACCCCCCTCCCTCATACTTTAACAGATTTGGTTTGAACCCCGGGAACTCCTTTACATGTGTCCTTCAACTCTCCACTTGGGTTCATCATTTATTTTGGGCAGACAGAGACCAGGACACGTGAGTTTTCAATGGCGACCACAAACAGTTCTGATTTTGTAAATAGGTTTATAACTTTTATGAAACAGCACAGTTGGAAAATATATGGCAAATATAAATCAACACTGAGATAGATAAAAGGGGTAGAGGGGAGAGGTAGAGAAAAGAAGTTGAGGGGAGGGGTAGAGGGGAGGTGGTAGAGGGGAGCTGAAGGACTAAAAACAAACAAAATACAACTAATGTCAAATATACTGTGTCTGTAAAATGTATATAGTATGTAAAAGCAGGATATAGAAGCCTAAGTGTTGTTGTCCATTTGTAAATATATATATATATATATATACAGTGCCTTGCGAAAGTATTCGGCCCCCTTGAACTTTGCAACCTTTTGCCACAATTCAGGCTTCAAACATAAAGATATAAAACTGTATTTTTTTGTGAAGAATCAACAACAAGTGGGACACAATCATGAAGTGGAACGACATTTATTGGATATTTCAAACTTTTTTAACAAATCAAAAACTGAAAAATTGGTGGTGCAAAATTATTCAGCCCCTTTACTTTCAGTGCAGCAAACTCTCTCCAGAAGTTCAGTGAGGATCTCTGAATGATCCAATGTTGACCTAAATGACTAATGATGATAAATACAATCCACCTGTGTGTAATCAAGTCTCCGTATAAATGCACCTGCACTGTGATAGTCTCAGAGGTCCGTTAAAAGCGCAGAGAGCATCGTGAAGAACAAGGAACACACCAGGCAGGTCCGAGATACTGTTGTGAAGAAGCTTAAAGCCGGATTTGGATACAAAAAGATTTCCCAAGCTTTAAACATCCCAAGGAGCACTGTGCAAGCGATAATATTGAAATGGAAGGAGTATCAGACCACTGCAAATCTACCAAGACCTGGCCGTCCCTCTAAACTTTCAGCTCATACAAGGAGAAGACTGATCAGAGATGCAGCCAAGAGGCCCATGATCACTCTGGAAGAACTGCAGAGATCTACAGCTGAGGTGGGAGACTCTGTCCATAGGACAACAATCAGTCGTACATTGCACAAATCTGGCCTTTATGGAAGAGTGGCAAGAAGAAAGCCATTTCTTAAAGATATCCATAAAAAGTGTTGTTTAAAGTTTGCCACAAGCCACCTGGGAGACACACCAAACATGTGGAAGAAGATGCTCTGGTCAGATGAAACCAAAATTGAACGTTTTGGCAACAATGCAAAACGTTATGTTTGGCGTAAAAGCAACACAGCTCATCACCCTGAATACACCATCCCCACTGTCAAACATGGTGGTGGCAGCATCATGGTTTGGGCCTGCTTTTCTTCAGCAGGGACAGGGAAGATGGTTAAAATTGATGGGAAGATGGATGGAGCCAAATACAGGACCATTCTGGAAGAAAACCTGATGGAGTCTGCAAAAGACCTGAGACTGGGACGGAGATTTGTCTTCCAACAAGACAATGATCCAAAACATAAAGCAAAATCTACAATGGAATGGTTCAAAAATAAACATATCCAGGTGTTAGAATGGCCAAGTCAAAGTCCAGACCTGAATCCAATCGAGAATCTGTGGAAAGAACTGAAAACTGCTGTTCACAAATGCTCTCCATCCAACCTCACTGAGCTCGAGCTGTTTTGCAAGGAGGAATGGGAAAACATTTCAGTCTCTCGATGTGCAAAACTGATAGAGACATACCCCAAGTGACTTACAGCTGTAATCGCAGCAAAAGGTGGCGCTACAAAGTATTAACTTAAGGGGGCTGAATAATTTTGCACGCCCAATTTTTCAGTTTTTGATATGTTAAAAAAGTTTGAAAAATCCAATAAATGTCGTTCCACTTCATGATTGTGTCCCACTTGTTGTTGATTCTTCACATCTTTATGTTTGAAGACTGAAATGTGGAAAAAGGTCGCAAAGTTCAAGGGGGCCGAATACTTTCGCAAGGCACTGTATATACAGTACTGTATATATTTACAAAATAATATATGGGGGATTGAAAATAATGCAGACAATTACCCCCATACCTAAAAATAAATAAGTAAAATGATTCCCAAAAAATATAACATGATTTGCAAAAAGAAAATGTTTGTGTAATTCCTACAAATAGTTACTATAAATAGATGTAACAATTGCATTGAAACCTCAATGTCCATTGTTTAATATATATACTACATTTTATTATTGCAGTACAGTAGTTATTATACATAGTAGCTGTCTATACTAACATCTTAATACACGTTTGATCATGATTAGTTACAGGCATAGGACATTACACTAGATCAATAAGATCATGATGTAAGAAATAAGAGACAAGGGGAAAGGTGGTGGAACATAACTAATAACAGAAATGTGATGATAATCAGAACAAACACAGCAGACTGCCTTCAGTAGTTTATTACACTAAAGGATAGAAGTGTCTTCCTGGGATGGGTTAAGAGGAATGACAGAATCATATTGGAGGCAGATAGATGTTGTGACACAGGAGAGGGGAGT